>NC_056668.1:50142500-50442500 GCF_018350195.1 Panthera tigris
AACTAGTCTATACCAAACTAAAAAGCTGTTAGTTTTAGTTCCAGCAAAGGAAGTCATCAGTAGAATGAAAAAGGAATTTACTGATTAGGAGAAGCTATTTTCCAATCATACATCTGACAGGAGTTAATATCCAAAATATGTAAAGGACTCACAAAACTCAAGAGCAAAAAAATAAACAATTCGATTAAAAAATACATGGAGGATCCGATTAGATATTTTCCAAAGAAGACATACAAATGGCTAATAGGTACATGAAAAGATGTTCAACATCACTAATCATCAGGGAAATGCAAATCAAAACCACAATGGGATATTACCTCATACCTATTAAAATGGCTATTATAAAAAAGACAAGAAATAACATGTGTTTGCGAAGATGTAGAGAAAAGAGAATGTTTATGTCCTTGTTGGTGAGAATGTAAATTGGTGCAGCCACTATTGAAAATGGTACAGAGATTCCTCAAAAAAATAAAAATAGAAATACCAAGACATCAAAACTAAAAGGCAACCAATAGAATGGGAGAAGATATTTGAAAACGACATATCAGGTAAAGGGTTAGTATCGAAAATCTATAAAGAACTTATCAGACTCACCCAAAAAACAAATAATCCAGTGAAGAAATGGGCAAAAGACATGAATAGACACTTCTCCAAAGAAGATATCCACATGGCCAACCGACCCATGAAAAAATGCTCAACATCACTCATCATCAGGGAAATACAAATCAAAACTACAATGAGATACCACCTTACACCTGTCAGAATGGCTAACATTAACAACTCAGGCAACAACAGATGTTGGCCAGGATGTGGAGAAAGAGGATCTCTTTTGCACTGTTGGTGGCAATGCAAGCTGGTGCAGCCACTCTGGAAAACAGTATGGAGGTTCCTCAAAAAACTAAAAAGAGAACTATCCTATGACCCAGCAACTGCACTACTAGGTATTTATCCAAGGGATACAGGTGTGCTGTTTCGAAGGGACACATGCACCCCCATGTTTATAGCAGCACTATCAACAATAGACAAAGTATGGAAAGAGCCCAAATGTCCATCGATGGATGAATGGATAAAGAAGATGTGCTATATATATACACAATGGAGTATTACTTGGTAATCAAAAAGAATGATATCTTGCCATTTGCAACTATGTGGATGGAACTGGAGGGTATTATGCTAAGTGAAATCAGTCAGTCAGAGAAAGACAAATATCATATGAATTCACTCACGTGAGGACTTTAAGAGACAAAACAGATGAACATAAGGGAAGGCAAACAAAAAGAATATAAAAACAGGGAGGGGGACAAAACATAAGAGGCTCATAAATATGGAGAGCAACGAGAGGTTTACTTGAGGGGGTGTAGGAGGGGGTGATGGGCTAAGTGGGTAAGGGCATTAAGGAATCTACTCCTGAAATCATTGTTGCATTATACACTAATTTGGACTGAAATTAAAAAATAAAAATAAGTTAATAAAAAAAGAAATACCAAAAAACGAACAAACACAAAGAAAGCTATCTAGTAATTATAGTTCTATGTATTTACCTGAAAAAAATGAAAACACTAACTCTAAAAGATATATGCATCCCTATGTTCATTGTAGCATTATTTACAATAGCCAAGATATGGAAACAATTTAAGTGTTCATTGATGTCTGAATGGATATCACACACACACACACACACACACACACACAGAACTACTATTCAGCCATACAAAAGAATGAAGTCTTGCCAATTACTACACTATAAATAGATTTCGAGGGCATTGTGCTAAGTGAAATAAATCAGACAGAGAAAGACAAATATTGCATGATCTCATTCATATATAGAATCTTAAAAAAATCAAGCTCTTAGATAAAAAGAACAGATTGGTGACTGTCATTGGGGGTGGAGAGTAGGCAAAATGAATAAAGGGGGTCAAAAGTTACATATTTCCATCTATAAAGTAAGTAAGTCAGGGAAATGTAATGTATAGCATTACAACCATAGTCAATAATACTCTTGCATGTTTGAAAGTTGCTAAGAAATTAGATCTTAAAAGTTCTCATCAGCAGAAAAAAAATTCTAACTATGTATGGTGAGGGATGTTAACTAGACTTACTATGGGGACCATTTCACAATATGTACAAATATCCAATAATTATGTTGTACACCTAAAACTAATATAATGTTATATGTCAATTATACCTCAATAAAAATGAATAGAGGGACCCCTCACTCAGCCTTTCAGTCTAAAACATTTCTGCAAGGGGGCACCTGGGTGGCTCAGTTGGTTGAGTGTCCGACTTCAGCTCAGGTCATGATCTCGCAGTTCATGAGTTCGAGCCCCGCGTCAGGCTCTGTGCTGACAGCTTGCTCAGAGCCTGGAGCCTGCTTCGGATTCTGTGTCTCCCCCTCTCTCTGCCCCTCCCATGCTTACGCTCACTCGCTCTCTCTCTCTCTCTCTCAATAATAAACAAATGCTAAAAAAATTTTTTAAACATTTCTGTAAGGTTTTCTTAGAAATTCATGTTGCTGCTTTGTAGGCTCACCAGCATCAAGATCACACCTGTCATATTACTTATTAAACCTTTTTAGAGGTAGGGAGGAAGGAATAGGGTTTGTAACCGTGAGGTGGTTTCTGCAGGGAGCAGGGTGTTCACATGGAGATACCTAAGAAGTACCTGTTTATATTAAAAATAAGACAATCTACAAATGTAGTTACTTTGTGTCTTGATGTTTCCAGTTTAAATGTCTGAAGCCTTCCAAGTACATATGAGTGTCCTGAAATTATGCAAATGACTTCTGCATATATTTCCTTCTTCCCCCCCCCCCACCTCCCATTTTATTTATTTCCTCGATGGGGTCACAGGCAAAATGCCCTTAAAATCAGAGTCCAGAGGACATCTCAGAGCTCCTCTAGTCAGGAAATTTTGTAAGTACTAGAATGTTCTTTAGGCAGTTAAAGATGGAGGATGCTACTTCTTCTGAAACAATTAAAATCTGTCTGCTTCCTCTGATAAGTTTTTCCCCCAGGGGTTGCTTGTTACTGATGATCAAGGCCAGTGTTTGTAGCTGTGTAGTCCAGATCTTGTCACTCTGTTGGGATAGAAAGGTATACTTGAAATGCTGCTTATAAAAAATGAATTTGTTGAAGCTTTTTATTAAGGAGAGAATACTTTGGTAATGTGCATAATTTCATTCTACAGGAGTGTATTGTTTTGTTTTGATTTGGTTTTTTGAAGCATTTCATTTTACACTAAATTTAAAAGTTAAATTGGTGACATATCAGTATGAAAGAAATTAAACAAATATTTTTCAAAACACTGTTTTATTTTATGTGCTATAAACAAAATATGTCACTGACACTTTTATGCTTATGGTGCCTGAGGACAATTCATTTAGAAAAGGAAAGAAGAAATACATGGGAATAAAATGCATGTTATCAAATATTCAATAACAATTGTCATGGGCACAATTAGACAAAAGAAGCATTCAGTGAAATAAAAAGTTATATGCCTCTTTAGAAAACAACAAACATTTCAGTAGATGAGTTTAGTGGTCAAATTATACAGGTTACAATTATAGCAAGACTAATATTCTGTAAAAGTTCATAAAGTCACCCTTGGGATGATTAAATCAAAGAGAAGATGACCAAGGAAGATTTAATTGGCTTATATTTAGCTTTGTAATTACAAATACAGAATTTGTTACTAGATGTCAAATTTTTATTTTTAAATGTATATTACCTGGCTTTGGAAAAACAGCTAAGACACATGAAAACTTGAGAAGTATCCAAGATTTAAAATTTTTATTATTTTACTTTCCAGAGGGGCCAGGAGATAGGGGAACACCACTTCTGAAGGAACACATCAAAATATCGGTGGGACAGAATACTTCCCATGGAAAATAGGATACACTAAACTACATAAAAGTGCTGCCTTTGTGTTAATTTAGCCCAGTTTTTCCCTCATTTATATGTGGTATAGTTTGTGCCTCTATAAATTGAGGCTAAGCTGGGATAAATATTCAAGTATATGTGGAATGGCTGAAGAGAAATAATTGCTCACATTAAATGGATACCTCGATAATATGGAAACAGTGGTTGTGATTAATTGTTATATATATATTTCAGATCATGCCATATACAAAAGTAGGAGAATGTTTCATTTTGAGGCTTCTTAGCATATGGACACCTTTTCTTTAGGTAATTCCCTATCTTGGGGATTTTGGTGGAAAGCAAAAACTATCTGCACAACTGAAGCTGAAAATGCCCTATTATCTTGTCTTTCCTGCAACTAGGCTGTGGTCATGGGCTACTTAATCCTCCTATTTAGAAGTCAATACTGCTGAGAATCAGGGATAATGGCAACACGGTGTTTCCAGGGACAGCTGTGACACTACTGTAAGTTCTGAGAGGAAGACATCATACCAAGGAAACCAAGAAATAAAGCAGATTTAAGAAGTATGCCACAGAAATAATTTGGGGTGTGTTTATGGCACAGAACCTTGCCTGCAAGGAAGTAATAATTCTGAAGGAATGACATTGCCAAAAATATTGGATACCAGTCCTAACAATTACTTGAATAATTGAGCCTTAAAACAGTACTCTGGCCTACGCACTTTATTATTTATTTATTTTTTTTTAAAGTTTATTTATTTATTTTGAGAGAGGGGGAGAGCACAAGCAGGGGAGGAACAGTGAGAGAGGGAGAGAGAGAGAATCCCAAGCAGGTAGGAAGTGTGCTGATAGAGCAGAGCCCTATGTGGGCCTTGAACTCACGAAACATGAGATCATCACCTGAGCCAAAATCAAGAGTCAGATGCTTAACCAACTGAGCCACCCCACCATCCCTGGCCTACAGACTTTAAAAAGAAGAAAGCAGGCTCCAAAAGCTACACAGTTTAAAAACATCTACTTTATATGTAGTCATGGAGGAAACAGACAAACCAGGTGATATTCCCAAGGGTCTAGAAGTGGAGAACAGAATCAAGGACTTTTCAAGAAACTTCTCCCCTCTAAGATTTTCTTTGTAGAATTCCATTATCACTATGAATCAAGGACAACTTTTGTCTCCTATACATCATTTTTTAAAGTGGAAATTTTTATTATGCTTGTCTTATCCCTATTACACCACTGTATATGAAGAGAGAAGTACTGGAAACTTGTTTTCATTTATGTAGATTACAAGAACAAAAACAATCTCTTCCAGATGTGATGCAGAACACTCACACAGAGAATATGGACACTTAACTGACAACAGTAAGTAGGTAGAACTTTGGGTTATCCCCTCTGTGTGTGGGTGGAATTGTGTTCTACAGGGAAGAAGAACTGTCCATGGGTATTTGACAGCCATATTCAACACAGATGGCTAGCTGTAACCAATTATTTACATCTTCTCTCATAGACTACAGTTCCTTCTGGGAACATGCTGCCTTTAAGAATTGTATTTCCAAGCCCCGACCACTGAAAGTATGTGCAGATATAGTTGTTTCCAATGACATGGGAATGAAAGTGTTGAGTATCATTTCTAGGCTAATCCAGTTAAGAAGTTTGCCTGCTACTTCTATCCTTTACCTTCTTTATTAATTTTTTAAATGTTTGTTTATTTTTGAGAGAGAGAGTGCAAGCAGGGGAGGGGCAGAGAGAGAGGGAGGAAGACACAGAATCTGAAACAGACTCCAGGCTCTAAGCTATCAGCACAGAGCCCGACATGGTGCTTGAACTCACGAATTGTGAGATCATGACCTGAGCCAAAGTGGACGCTTAACCAACTGAGCCACCCAGGAGCCCCATATTCTTCACCTTCTTTAATATTCAAGCTTTATGTCAATGTTGAGAGCAAACTGGGATTCATGAAGTGAAAACTGGGATTCATGAAGTGAAGGTGTAAAAGCCTATGCCAACCTGAGGCTCTGAATGACTGCCAGGACTATAGACCATCTCCAACCCCACCATTAATCGGAAATACCAACACTGATATTTATCTGAATATAAAAATAAACATCTCCTGTAACAATTCATAAACATGTTGAGCTAACATTAATCTATCTAAAATGCTCTGTAACCCCTTAGAAAAGAGACATGTTAAATGACTCATTTTCCTTATTATTAGCATATGCTTATATTTTAGTATCCATCTGGCTAATAATATTGATAGCATATAGTATATTTTTTCATAAAGCATAGTATATTTTTAATATTATGCTACTCACCTACCTTCAAGGATCAAAGTTTAGTTGGGAAAACAGAGCCATTGTAAGTATTGCAGAAGAAATTATTTCAAATAAGAATTAGAATTTACTTGAATGTGGGGCAAGATGGGACAATGAATGTCTAGAAGTGGGGATTACTGAACCAGAAAAATAGTCATTGATGAAGTCATGCAAAGTACTAGTATAGGTAGATAAAACATACCTTGAAGGAAAACCAAAGAAACAATTCAGAAGTAAACACTGAAGTGGTATGCCACAAAAGGGGAGCTTATAGAAGCATGGAAACTACCATCTAATGGAATCTATTGACTGGAAATTGCTGCCTCTGAGGCAACCAGTGTTACCATAGGAATGACAACTTCTTAAGGCCTTAGGCAAACACCTGGTGGTAAATTTGGTGCTGCTTTTGGCCAGCCAGGCCTGTAACCAGAAAGTTAAGTGAGGCATGCATCAAGAAGAGAATGAGAACAAGCTGGGGCTCATTAGGAAGCATTTCATTGTCTGTCATCATTTATGACCTTCACAGAGAATCTTCTAAGAAAAATGGACTCTGCTTACCTTATTCCTTCCAAAACATGTATAAATTCCTCCAATCAGCTTAATCTGATCTGGAAAAGAGGATTCTGGAAAAAATAAGTTCTCAACGTTAGACAGGAGAAATTGTGTGAAGTTGATAAAACAAAACCTTGCAAGGGGTGCCTGGATGACTCAGTCTGTGAAGCATCCAACTCTCAATTTGATTTCCGCTCAGGTCATGATCTCACAGTGAGATGCAGCTTCAGGTGGGGCTCTACACTGACAGCTCAGAGACTGCTCGGAATCCTCTCTCTCTCTCTCTCTCTCTCTGTCTCTCTTTCTCAAAATAAGTAAATAAACACATAAGGTAAAAAAAACCAAAAAAACAAAAAACCCAGCAAATATGATTTTGCCAGGTACCCAGATTTAACTTTGTTAACACACATCTGCTATCGTATCTTCTATTTTGTATTTTTGGAATTTTGACAAGCCCATGATGGAGAATAAGAGAAAATTATAGAAACTCCAATTTTATTTATTAATTTTTTTTTGTTCACAGAATACCCCATTGCCTTTTATTGTCTGTTCTTTTGTTTAGGCATAATTAAATGCAATCAAGTGGGATTTATCCCAGGTAAGCAAGGCTGGTTAAACTTTCAAAATCAATTACTGTAATTCATCATATCAATAGATTAAAAAAGAAAAATCACATGATCATATTAACAGATATATAAAAAGCATTTAATAAACTCTGACATCAAATCAGGATTAAAAACTCTCAGAAAACTAGGTCGACTTGATACAAAATACCTACTGCTAACATCACACTTTTTAAAAAAATTTTTTTAATGTTTATTTATTTTTGAGACAAAGAGAGACAGAGCATGATTGGGGGGAGGGGCAGAGAGAGAGGGAGACACAGAATCCGAAGCAGGCTCCAGGTTCTGAGCTGTCAGCACAGAGCCCAATGCGGGGCTCGAACTCACAGACCACGAGATCATGACCTGGGCTGAAGTCGGACGCCCAACCGACTGAGCCACCCAGGCGCTCCTGCTAACATCACACTTAATGGTGGGAAACTTAAAGCTTTTCCATTAAGATCAGGTAAAGTAAAAAAAATTTCCCTTTCATCACTTCTTTTCAACATTGTACCAGAAGTCCTTTTTAATCCAATAAAGCAAGAAAAGGAAATAAGAGATATACAGATTGAGAAGAAAGGCACAAAACTTTGTTCACAGATAATATGATTGTCAATCTAGTAAATCCAAAGGAATCAACAAATATTCTAGGAACAAGTAAGTGATTATGGCAAGGTATAGGATACAAGGTTAAATACAAAGTTTATTGCTGTAGTATATGCCATCAATGAACAAAAGGAATTTGAAATTTAACACATAATACCATTTACATTAGTAGCCCACAAAATGAAACATTTTTTTACAAATCTAACAAAAACTATACAAAATCTATATGAAGACAACTACAAAACTTTGATAAATTAAATCAAAGAACTAAATAAATGAAGAGATATTCCATGTTCATGGAAAGACTCAATATTTTCAAAATGTCAGTTCTTCCCACTTTGATCTATAGACTCTATGCAATCCCAATCAAAATCCCAGAAAGTTATTTTATAGATGTTGACAAACTGATCCTAAAGCTTCTAAGAAGTGGCAAAAGACCCAGAATAGTCAACCCACTACTGAAGGTGGAGAACAAATTCTTGGAGATTTGATGCTTCCCAGCTTAAGACTTACTATAAATCTACAGTAATAGGTGGTGTAGTATTGGGGGGGGGGAAGATAAATGGAACAGAATAGAGCCCAGAAATAGACCCCCCACAAGTATAGTCAATTAATTTTTTACAGAGCTGCAAAGCACTAAAATGGACAAAAGTTAGTCTTTTCAACAAATATAAAATAAGAATCTAGACAGAGTACTTACACTCTTCACAAAAATTAACTCAAAGTGGACCATAGATCTCAATGCAAAATGCAAAAATAATACTAGAACATAATTAAAGAGAAAACCTAGATGATTTTGGATATGGCAATGACTTTTTATATATAACACCAAAGACAAATCCATGAAAGATAATTGAGGGGTGCCTGGGTGGCTTAGTCAGCTAAGCGTCCGACTTCGGCTTGGGTCATGATCTCATAGTTCATGAGTTCAAACCCCATGTCGGGTTCTGGGCTAACATCTCAGAGCCCGGAGCCTACTTCAGATTCTGTGTCTCTCTCTCTCTGCTTCTCTCTCGCAAAAATAAATAAACATTACAAAAAGCTTAGTGAAAGAAATAATTGATAAGCTGAACTTCATTAATACTGAAATAACTCCTGCTCTGCAAAAGACAGCATCAAGAAAATTAGAAGAGAAGCCATGGAGTAAGATAAAATATTTCACATGTGAGAAAGGACTGTTACCTAAAACATACAAACAATTCTTAAAACTCAACAATAAGAAAACAGTCTGATTTTAAAAATCAACAAAAATCTTTGATAACTCACTAAAGAAGATACACAGATGGGAGATAAGCATATGAGAAGATGCTCCACATCTTAACTCATCAAGAAAAGACAAATTAAAACAACAGTGAGCTACCACCACACACCTATTAGAATGACCAAAATCTGAAAGACTGACAATACAAAATACTGTCAAAGATGTAGAGCAAAGGAACCCTCATACATGGCTGGTGGGAATGCAAAATGGCACAGCAACTTTGAAAGACAGGTAGGTGGTTTTTTACAAAATAAATATGCTTTTACCAGAAAATCCAGCAATTTAATTCCCTTGTTATTCACCCAAAGGAGCTAAAAAGGTATGGGCACTCAAAATCTGCACAGATGTTTGTGATAGCTTTATTCATAATCGCCAAAACTTGGAAGTAACTAAGATGCTCTTCAGTAGTGAATGGATAAACTATGGTACACCAAGATAATAGAACATTATTTAGTGCTAAAAGAAATAAGCCATCAAGCCATGAATAGACATGGAGGAACTTAAAGTGCATATTACCAAGTGAAAGAAGCCACTGTGAGAAGGCTGCATACTATGGTTCCCATTAAATGACATTCTGGAAAAGGCAAAACTAAGGAGGCAATAAGAAGGTCAGTGATTGCCATGAATGGTGGAAGGAACAAGGGGTATGACTAGGTAAAGCACAAAATATTTTTAGGGCAGTTAGAAATACTCTGTATTATATATTAAATATAAATATATGTCATTATACATTTATCCAGATGGATAGAATATACAACCCCAAGAGTAAACATTAGGGTAAACTATGGCCTTTGGGTGATTATGATTTGTCAGTATGGGTTAATCCTTGATAATAAAATGCACTACTGTGATGAACAACATTGATAAAGGGGCAGAGTATGCATGTGTGGGGCCAGGGGGTATATGAAATTCTCTGCACCTTCCTCTTAATTCTTTTGTAAACCTGTTACTTAATTCTTTCAAAACAATTAATATAATAAAATGGCAAGAATAGCAGAATGATTTTGTAAAACAAATGTCCATCAAAGATCTTGTAGCCAGAATAAAGGACTTTTATAATAAGAAATCATATAACACAATAAAAATGTTGGCAAGATATTTAAACAGATATCCCAAAAAAGAACTTATATGAATGTTTAATAAGTCAAAAAGAAATTCTCATCATTACTGGTCATCATAGAAATACAAATGGAAACTATGAGACCTGCACACACACACACACACACACACACACACACACACCATAAAAGTAAAAAAGATTGATAGAATGTGTAATCACCACATATCTTATACCTTGCTGATGAAGATTCAAATGGGACAACCACTTTGAAAATGGCATACAATTATCTTATGACACAACCATTCCACTTCTACATTTTTAAGAAAAATGAAAACTTGTGTCCACTCAAAACTGTGTACACTAACATTCATATTAGAATATTCATAGACCTGGGGTGTCTGGGTGGGTTGGTTAAGCATCCAACTTCACCTTAGGTCATAATCTCACAGTTCATGAGTTTAAGCCCTGTGTGGGGCTCTGTGCTGACAGCTCAGAGTCTGAAGCCTGCTTCAGAAGCCTGCTCCTGTGTCTCCCTCTCTCTCTCTGCCCCTTCCCTGCTCATGCTCTGTCTCTCTCCCTCTCAAAAAAAATAAACGTTAAAAAACTAAATTTAAAAAAAAGGTAAAACTATCCTAAACTAGAGCAGATCAGCTTTTCCTTGGGGCTGGGTCTTGGGAAAGGAGAGTCATTTCAAAGGTAGAAAAGAAAACTTTTCATGGTCTAGGAACTGTTTTTTGATTGTAGTGGTGGTAATCGAGCTACCAAAATTCAACATTCTTTACACACATTGGTAAATTTTATTGTATGTAATAATACTTTAATGAACAAAAGAGGGGATAAAAGCCCAAAAGATCAATATATTTCACTACATTAGCACAGAAAGGATATGAAAAATAGCATTACTTGATAGAAAGACTAACCAATTAGTAATGGAAAAGAATTGCAGCTACCACAAAATGAGACTGAACAAAAATTACAGCACACATCATATTTAATGGTGAAATATTGTCACATATTCTCAGACTGAGAACAAACAAAGACAATCATTACCACTTTTCATCATTTTTATTACACTGGAGACCAAAAAGTTAAGGGAAAGAAATGAAAGAATATGGATTAGAAGGAAGAAATAAAATGCATTATTTACGGATTCAATAGTGGAATACATAGGAAATCCAAAACAATGTATAAACTATTAGAATAAATAAGTGAATTTACCAAGGCCATTGTATACAAAGCCAATATACAAAAATCAATTGCAGATATTCCCTCCCACCAAATTGAAGCAAACTTATTCCCTTAGCTCCTTCTTCACATCACTTAGAAAAAACAAAACAAAACAAAACACAAAAACAAAACCTGAACATAACACAACAAACTTAGAAAGGCTCTAAAGAGGCCCAAAGAAGAGAGCAAACAGGCTAAGGATCTTGAGACTCTAGAGACAATACAGATGTGAGTTCTCTGCTCCCTTGTGGCTTCCCATAATCCCAGACAGGCCATCATAGAAGCTTCTAACCTGGAACAGACAACACGGAGTAGTGTGGGGGGAAGCCCCAAGAAAACTTGTTCCTTCTTAGGTATTTTGGCTCCATTCCCTGTCTGGCAAAAGCAGGAGTGCTCCAATTTGCCCATAGGGATAGTGTTAGTGGGGGAGGTTCCAGTGGTGAACAGAACCTCCCCCTTTGTGGGGAATAAGTTTAGGAATTCCCTGAGCTTGTACTGATGGGTTAAAAATGCATAAAGAATTAGAAAGCCACGGGATGAACACACCCAAGTTTGGGCAAACAAGATTAGGTAAACAAGGCAAAGGTCCCTAGTATAGGACAAAGATATAGGAGTAGAAAAGGCTCAGGATGAAAGCATCAAAAATGAGGTAAACAAGATGAGGTATTCAGTGCAGAAATGCCCCCAACTTAGTACAATAGCAGAAAGCTGCTTTCACAGAACAGAAGGACCAAATTAGGTAACAGGTAAACAGGGCTATACACTGCAGCAGGGACAAGTTGCCCAGTGCTGAGCTAATTAGCAAAAGAAAGGTGCCTTGTTGACCCTGAGATAGAATGCTCTGTTTTTCTTGTCCCCTAGGCAGGGGTGTCTGCTGTAAACAACCTTCTACCCAGTACCAGGACTTTGTTTTGTATTGACCCAAACCCCTAACACCACATATCCTCAAAACTCCCTTTCCCCACACCCATGAGTTAATGTCCATGGTTTCATTGTCCCTTTGCACACGCCCATCACCCCATCATGCTTCTAAGCCTTCTGATCCTAATAAAAATGGAGCAAGGACCTTCACTTAGGGCTCTTGTCTCCTCCCGGATATTAGCTTCTCTCTCATTTTAATCCTGCATCCACTCTCTTGCTGGACAAGAGAGAACTTTAGACCCAGAGTCTATGACACCTCTTCACTCAGCAAAAATGAAGCAGAGGATGTGGTGGAAGGTGGAATAGTAAGCAATCTTTTTTCACCGTTTTCCTCTCTTGGTGTCAGTAGAGCACAGTGGGGAGCTGAGCTTATGCCCCCAATTGCAGCAGGAGACAGGTGTGAGTAAGCCTTCCTTTTCTCCCCTCATGGGTGCTGGTGGAGTCCAGTGGGAAAGTGAACATACACATTCATCCAGCACTAATAATACAGCAGAAAAATCCCTGCCTAAAATAGAGAATTAAATAAGATTCAGAGTCTATAGAATTATATAAAAATTCCAGGATACAAGTGAAAATCATTTCTCACAGTAAGAACCAGGAAAATCACACCATGAATGAGAAGAGACAATGAGCAAATGCCAATACCAAATTGAATCAGATATTGCAATTATCAGGAAAAAGTATCCATCATAAAACAGCTCTAACAAGTAATTACAAATTATCTTGAGACTTTTTTTTTTCCATTAAAGAAAGGGAAAATCTCAGCAAAGAAATAGAAGTTATAAAGAAAGAAATAAATGAGAATTATAAAACTGAAAAACATAATAACCAAATTAACATAAGTTACTTAAAAGGAAATAAGCTTTTTACACTTCACTTGAAGTAATATTTCAATAACAGTAGACTATAGTAAGTTATGCATATATACTGTAGTACTTAGAGAACCAATAGGAAATTTGCGAGGCAATATATTCAAGAATACTATAAAAAAATAAAATGCTAAATATTGTTCAAGTAACCCAAAGGAAATAAAGAAAATCTAAACAGAAAAATGAGGGAGAGGATGAAAAATGAGAAACAGAAAAAAATAATGGCAGACTTAAGCACCAACATAGTAATAACTATATCTAAGTGGTCTAAATACACCATTTTTTTAAGTTTATTTATTTATTTTTGAGAAAGAGAGAGAGAGAACATGCAAATGGGGTAGGGGGAGGGAGAGAGAGAGAGAGAGAGAGAGAGAGAGAGAGAGAGAGAGAGAGAGAACTTGAAGCAAGGTCCACACTGTCAGTGCAGAGTCTGATGAGGGGTTCAAACCCTCAAACTGTGAGATCATTACCTGAGCCAGAGTCAGATGCTTAACTGACTAAGCCACCCAGGCGCCCCTCTAAATACACCAATTTAAGGAGACTGGCAGAGTAGATAAGAAAATATTATTCAACAATATTCTGTCTGCAAGAAACTCACTTCAAAACTCATTTCAGGGGCACCTGGGTGGCTCAGTTGGTTAAGCATCTGACTTCAGCTCAGATCATGATCTCACAGTTGATGAGTTAGAGCCCTGCACTGGGCTCTGTGCTGACAACTTAGAGCCTGGAGCCTGCTTTAGATTCTGTGTCTCCTCCTTTTTCTGCCCCTCCCATGTTCATGCCCTGTCTCTCTCTGTCTCTCAGTAATAAATAAACATTTAAAAAAATTTTAAAAACTCATTTCAAATTAAACTAGTTAGTTTGAAGGTAAAAATATCAAAACAATATATAACATGCAAACCTTAATGAAAAATAAACAGGGGTAACCTTATTAATAGAAAGGGTAGACTTTAAAGGACAGAAAATTAAGAGAGATAAAGAGGACCATTATATAAGATAAAAGGATGGGTCTACCAGGAATAACAATTTTAGATGCATAAGTACAAAACAGCAAACCCTCAAAATACATGAAGCAAAAACTGATAAAGCATAAAGGGAAAATGAAAAATTAAAGTTCGATATTTCAATGTCCACCTATCAGCACCTGATTACAGACAGCAAATCAGCATAGATATAGAAATCAGCACCATCAACCAAGAGATCTCAATCAACATATATCGAATATTCCACCCAATAGCAGAATACACATTCTTTTCAAGCATCTGTGAAACATATATAATTACATACCATATTCTGGGTCATAAAACCAATCTCAATAAATTTTTAAAAATTGATGTGATGCCAAGTATGTAATATGAGTGGAATGGAGTCAAACTGGAAATCAATAATAAAAAGCAACAGAAATCTCAAAACACTTGAAAATTATACAATATACCTCTAAGTAATGCATGCATCAATGACGTGATCTCAAAAGGAAATTTCAAAACTACAGAGAACTAAATGAAAATGAAAATGAAAACACAACATATCAAACATAATGGGATGCAGCTAAAACAGTGCAGAGAGGAATATTTATAGCAATAAACACACTGGAAAATTCCTAAATCAATGACTTAAAGTTCTTACTGTAAGAAACCAGACAAATAAGAGGAGAATAAACCTAGAGTTGGGAGAATAAAAGAAATAAAAAAGAACAGAAATTAATGATATTGAAAATAGGCAAATAACTTTAAAAACCCAATAAAAAAAAGAGCTGATTCTATCAAAAAAAAGGTAAGAAAATTTATAAAAGCTCTAGTAATTCTGTCAACTAGAATCCAAAAGAAGACACAAATACCAACACCAGGAATGAAACAGGGAATATCAGTATATACCCTGCAGCTTTTAAAAATAAAAAAATACAATAACAAATTTATTCTCATACATTTGAAAACTTAGAATTTGGACCAATTCTTAGAAAACTACAAACTATGAAAACTCAACCAAGATGGAATAAATCATCTGAATAGTTCTCCTATAATATTAAGAAATTAAATATTAAAATTGAATAATTCAAAAGCTCTTCAAAAGAAATCTCCAGATACAAGATTTCAGTGGAAAATTCTACCAGACATCTAAAGATGAATAAATATCAATTTTTACAAATTCTCTATCAGAATAGAGGAGGAGGGAATACTTACTATTTTATGAGAGTAATATTTCTCTGGTTCTAAACTAAATAGACAGTACCAGAAAAAAACCAAAAAACAAAAATCAAAAAATGAAGAAAGAAAAAGAAAACCACTGATTTAGATGGAAAAAAAATAAAATATTAAACAAATCAAATATCACTATTTATAGAAAGAATTATACAACATGGCCAAAGGAGATTTAATCCAAGTACATGAGATTGGTCATCATTCAAAATTAATATAATCCACCATATCAACAGGTGTACAAGGAAAAATCATATAAATATAATAACTGATACATAACAAGTATTTGTCAGAATCCAAGACCCACTTATTATAAACTCAGGAAAGGATGAATACAGTGAACTTCCTCAGCTTGATATCGATAAAGATCATGTACAAAAAACATACTGCTGGCATTAAACTTAAGGAGTAAGACTGAATGTTTTCTCTCTAAGATCAGGAAAAAGGCCAAAATGTCCCCTGTCACCACTCTTTTTAAGTATAATATTTGAGATTCTAGCCATTGCATAAGAGAAATAAAAGAAATAAAAGGCATTCATATTGTAAAGGAATACATAAAAGTCTCCCTATTTGCAGATGACATTATTTTTACATAGAAAATCTGAAGGAATATTTAAAATGAACAAACAACAAAAATCTCCTACAACAAGTAAATTAGTCTAGCAACTTCACAGGAGACAAGATTATACTTTTATATATTGAAAATGCACCTGGGGAAAGAAATTTAAATTATAATTTGATGTGCAATCACTCAAGATAAAATAAAATAAAATAAAATAAAATAAAATAAAATAATGAAATGAAATGAAATGAAATGAAATGAAATGAAATGAAATGAAATGAAAGGAAATGAAATGAAATACTCAGGTGCACATTTAACATGTACAAGACTTGTGTGCCAAAAAATTGAAAATGCTGATGAAGTCAGAGAAGCCCTAAAAAAGTGGTGAGGCATAATGTGTTCATGGGTGAGAAGACTTAACATAATAAAGATATCTATCCCTGAAATTGGTCTACAGATTTTACACTATTCATATGAAAATTGCAAAAATGTTTTTAGTACACATAGACTGGCTAACTGTAAAATTTATATGGAAAGGAATAAGCTCTAGGCGGTAGGATAAATAATTTTTTTTTTAGAAAATTGAGGATAAATTACTCTTATATTTAGTGCTATAATATAACTATATTGATCAAGACAATGTACTAGTAGTGGAAAACTAGACATATAGATGAATGGAACTATAGAGAGCCCAGAGGTGCCCAACGAATTTTGACAAAGGTGTAAAAGCAAATCAGTGGAGAAAAGATAGGCTTTTTAACAAACAGTGCTGGAGCAACCAGTATTGGCAGGCAGAAATATAGAATGAATGAATGAATGAATGAATGAACAAATAAACAAATTTGATCTAAAATTTACATCTTACACATTAACTGAAAAGGGAATATTGACTCTATTAAAAAACTATAAAATTTTCAGAAAAAAAAAAGTAGGAGTAAATCTTTGGAATATGGGGTTAAGGCAAAGAATGCTTATTTCTGACACTAAAACCTTGTTCTGTTAAAAAAATAATAAACTGAACCTCATAAAAATTAAAAAAATAAAATTATGTTAAGTAAAAGACCCTGTTTATAGAATAATAATAAAAAAGACATAGACTGGATGATAATATATGTAAAAAACATATCTGACAAAGGGCTAGTAACTTGATTACATAGAAAACTCTCAGAACTCCAAAGTGAAAAAAACAATCCAATTACAACATGGGCAAAAGACATAAATGGAACTTCCACTAAAGAGGATAGACAGATAGCAAACAAGCACACAAAAAGTTGTTAAACATGATTATCTACTTGGGAAATGCAAAATAAATCACAATGACATATTACTAGACAACTATTAGACCGGCCAAAATAGGGGCGCCTGGGTGGCTCAGTGGGTTAAGTGCCTGACTTTGGCTCAGGTCATGATCTTACAATTTGTGAGTTTGAGCCCGTGTCAGGCTCTGTGCTGGCAGCTCACAGCCTGGTGCCTACTTCAGATTCAAATTCAGATTCAGGAGAGAGGGAAGATGGCGGCATAGGAGGACGCTGGGCTCACCGCGCGCCCTGCTGATCACTTAGGTTCCATCTACACCTAACTAACTAACCCAGACCACCAGAAGTCTAGCAGAACGGAGTCTCCGGAGCCAAGCGCAGACGAGAGGCCCACGGAAGAGGGTAGGAAGGGCGGTGAGGCGGTGCGCGCTCCACGGACTGGCGGGAGGGAGCCGGGGTGGAGGGGCGGCTCGCCGGCCAAGCAGAGCCCCCGAGTCTGGCTGGCAAAAGCGGAGGGGTCGGACGGACTGTGTTCCGACAGCAAGCGCGACTTAGCGTCTGGGAGGTCATAAGTTAACAGCTCTGCTCAGAAAGCGGGAAGGCTGGAGGACAAAGGGAGGGAGAGCTGCTGAGCCCCCGGACGGCAGAGCTCAGTTTGGTGGGGAACAAAGGTGCTCGCCAGCGCCACTCCCCTGCCCATCCCCCAGCCAAAATCCCAAAGGGAACCAGTTCCTGCCAGGGAACTTGCTCGCTCCGCGCCAACACCTAACTCTGTGCTTCTGTGAAGCCAAACCTCCGGCAGCGGATCTGACTCCCTCCCCCTACCACAGGGCCCCTCCTGAAGTGGATCACCTAAGGAGAAGCGAGCTAAGCCTGCCCCTCCTGCCCCCGTGCACCTTGCCTACCCACCCCAGCTAATACGCCAGATCCCCAGCACCACAAGCCTGGCAGTGTGCAAGTAGCCCAGATGGGCCACTCCACCCCACAGTGAATTCCGCCCCTAGGAGAGGGGAAGAGAAGGCACACACCAGTCTGACTGTGGCCCCAGCGGTGGGCTGGGGGCAGACATCAGGTCGGACTGCGGCCCCGCCCACCAACTCCAGTTATACACCACAGCACAGGGGAAGTGCCCTGCAGGTCCTCACCACTCCAGGGACTATCCAAAATGACCAAACGGAAGAATTCCCCTCAGAAGAATCTCCAGGAAACAACAGCTAATGAACTGATCAAAAAGGATTTAAATAATATAACAGAAAGTGAATTTAGAATAATAGTCATAAAATTAATCGCTGGGCTTGAAAACAGTATACAGGACAGCAGAGAATCTCTTGCCACAGAGATCAAGGGACTAAGGAACAGTCACGAGGAGCTGAAAAGCGCTTTAAACGAAATGCAAAACAAAATGGAAACGACGACGGCTCGGATTGAAGAGGCAGAGGAGAGAATAGGTGAACTAGAAGATAAAGTTATGGAAAAAGAGGAAGCTGAGAGAAAGAGAGATAAAAAAATCCAGGAGTATGAGGGAAAAATTAGAGAACTAAGTGATACACTAAAAAGAAATAATATACGCATAATTGGTATCCCAGAGGAGGAAGAGAGAGGGAAAGGTGCTGAAGGGGTACTTGAAGACATTATAGCTGAGAACTTCCCTGAACTGGGGAAGGAAAAAGGCATTGAAATCCAAGAGGCACAGAGAACTCCCTTCAGACGTAACTTGAATCGATCTTCTGCACGACATATCATAGTGAAACTGGCAAAATACAAGGATAAAGAGAAAATTCTGAAAGCAGCAAGGGATAAACGTGCCCTCACATATAAAGGGAGACCAATAAGACTCGTGACTGATCTCTCCTTTGAAACTTGGCAGGCCAGAAAGGCTTGGCACGATATCTTCAGTGTGCTAAACAGAAAAAATATGCAGCCGAGAATCCTTTATCCAGCAAGTCTGTCATTTAGAATAGAAGGAGAGATAAAGGTCTTCCCAAACAAACAAAAGCTGAAGGAATTCATCACCACTAAACCAGCCCTACAAGAGATCCTAAGGGGGACCCTGTGAGACAAAGTACCAGAGACATCGCTACAAGCATAAAACATACAGACATCACAATGACTCTAAACCCGTATCTTTCTATAATAACACTGAATGTAAATGGATTAAATCCGCCAACCAAAAGATATAGGGTATCAGAATGGATAAAAACACAAGACCCATCTATTTGCTGTCTACAAGAGACTCATTTTAGATCTGAGGACACCTTTAGATTGAGAGTGAGGGGATGGAGAACTATTTATCATGCTACTGGAAGCCAAAAGAAAGCTGGAGTAGCCATACTTATATCAGACAAACTAGACTTTAAATTAAAGGCTGTAACAAGAGATGAAGAAGGGCATTATATAATAATTACAGGGTCTATCCATCAGGAAGAGCTAACAATTATAAATGTCTATGCGCCGAATACCAGAGCCCCCAGATATATAAAACAATTACTCATAAACATAAGCAACCTCATTGATAAGAATGTGGTCATTGCAGGGGACTTTAACACCCCACTTACAGAAATGGATAGATCATCTAGACACACAGTCAATAAAGAAACAAGGGCCCTGAATGATACATTGGATCAGATGGACTTGACAGATATATTTAGAACTCTCCATCCCAAAGCAACAGAATATACTTTCTTCTCGAGTGCACATGGAACATTCTCCAAGATAGATCATATACTGGGTCACAAAACAGCCCTTCATAAGTTTACAAGAATTGAAATTATACCATGCATACTTTCAGACCACAATGCTATGAAGCTTGAAATCAACCACAGGAAAAAGTCTGGAAAACCTCCAAAAGCATGGAGGTTAAAGAACACCCTACTAACGAATGAGTGGGTCAACCAGGCAATTAGAGAAGAAATTAAAAAATATATGGAAACAAACGAAAATGAAAATACAACAATCCAAACGCTTTGGGACGCAGCGAAGGCAGTCCTGAGAGGAAAATACATTGCAATCCAGGCCTATCTCAAGAAACAAGAAAAATCCCAAATACAAAATCTAACAGCACACCTAAAGGAAATAGAAGCAGAACAGCAAAGGCAGCCTAAACCCAGCAGAAGAAGAGAAATAATAAAGATCAGAGCAGAAATAAACAATATAGAACCCAAAAAACTGTAGAGCAGATCAACAAAACCAAGAGTTGGTTTTTTGAAAAAATAAACAAAATTGACAAACCTCTAGCCAGGCTTCTCAAAAAGAAAAGGGAGAGGACCCAAATAGATAAAATCATGAATGAAAATGAAATTATTACAACCAATCCCTCAGAGATACAAACAATTATCAGGGAATACTATGAAAAATTATATGCCAACAAATTGGACAACCTGGAAGAAATGGAAAAATTCCTAAACACCCACACTCTTCCAAAACCCAATCAGGAGGAAATAGAAAGCTTGAACAGACCCATAACCAGCGAAGAAATTGAATCGGTGATCAAAAATCTCCCAACAAATAAGAGTCCAAGACCAGATGGCTTCCCAGGGGAGTTCTACCAGACGTTTAAAGCAGAGATAATACCTATCCTTCTCAAGCTATTCCAAGAAATAGAAAGGGAAGGAAAACTTCCAGACTCATTCTATGAAGCCAGTATTACTTTGATTCCTAAACCAGACAGAGACCCAGTAAAAAAAGAGAACTACAGGCCAATATCCCTGATGAATATGGATGCAAAAATTCTCAATAAGATACTAGCAAATCGAATTCAACGGCATATAAAAAGAATTATTCACCATGATCAAGTGGGATTCATTCCTGGGATGCAGGGCTGGTTCAACATTCGCAAATCAATCAACGTGATACATCACATTAATAAAAAAAAAAGAGAAGAACCATGTGATCCTGTCAATCGATGCAGAAAAGGCCTTTGACAAAATCCAGCACCGTTTCTTAATAAAAACCCTTGAGAAAGTCGGGATAGAAGGAACATACTTAAAGATCATAAAAGCCATTTATGAAAAGCCCACAGCTAACATCATCCTCAATGGGGAAAAACTAGAGCTTTTTCCCTGAGATCAGGAACACGACAGGGATGCCCACTCTCACCGCTGTTGTTTAACATAGTGCTGGAAGTTCTAGCATCAGCAATCAGACAACAAAAGGAAATCAAAGGCATCAAAATTGGCAGATGAACTCAAGCTTTCGCTTTTTGCAGATGACATGATATTATACATGGAAAATCCCATAGACTCCACCAAAAGTCTGCTAGAACTGATACATGAATTCAGCAAAGTTGCAGGATACAAAATCAATGTACAGAAATCAGTTGCATTCTTATACACTAACAATGAAGCAACAGAAAGACAAATAAAGAAACTGATCCCATTCACAATTGCACCAAGAAGCATAAAATACCTAGGAATAAATCTAACCAAAGATGTACAAGATCTGTATGCTGAAAACTATAGAAAGCTTATGCAGGTAATTGAAGAAGATATAAAGAAATGGAAAGACATTCCCTGCTCATGGATTGGAAGAATAAATATTGTCAAAATGTCAATACTACCCAAAGCTATCTACACATTCAATGCAATCCCAATCAAAATTGCACCAGCATTCTTCTCGAAACTAGAACAAGCAATCCTAAAATTCATATGGAACCACAAAAGGCCCTGAATAGCCAAAGTAATTTTGAAGAAGAAGACCAAAGCAGGAGGCATCACAATCCCAGACTTTAGCCTCTACTACAAAGCTGTCATCATCAAGACAGCATGGTATTGGCACAAAAACAGACACATAGACCAATGGAATAGAATAGAAACCCCAGAACTAGACCCACAAACGTATGGCCAACTCATCTTTGACAAAGCAGGAAAAAACATCCAATGGAAAAAAGACAGTCTATTTAACAAATGGTGCTGGGAGAACTGGACAGCAACATGCAGAAGGTTGAAACTAGACCACTTTCTCACACCATTCACAAAAATAAACTCAAAATGGATAAAGGACCTGAATGTGAGACAGGAAACCATCAAAACCTTAGAGGAGAAAGCAGGAAAAGACCTCTCTGACCTCAGCCGTAGCAATCTCTTACTCAGCACATCCCCAAAGGCAAGGGAATTAAAAGCAAAAGTGAATTACTGGGACCTAATAAAAATAAAAAGCTTCTGCACAGCAAAGGAAACAACCAACAAAACTAAAAGGCAACCAACGGAATGGGAAAAGATATTTGCAAATGACATATCGGACAAAGGGCTAGTATCCAAAATCTATAAAGAGCTCACCAAACTCCACACCCGAAAAACAAATAACCCAGTGAAGAAATGGGCAGAAAACATGAATAGACACTTCTCTAAAGAAGACATCCGGATGGCCAACAGGCACATGAAAAGATGTTCAACGTCGCTCCTTATTAGGGAAATACAAATCAAAACCACGCTCAGATATCACCTCACGCCAGTCAGAGTGGCCAAAATGAACAAATCAGGAGACTATAGATGCTGGAGAGGATGTGGAGAAATGGGAACCCTCTTGCACTGTTGGTGGGAATGCAAATTGGTGCAGCCGCTCTGGAAAGCAGTGTGGAGGTTCCTCAGAAAATTAAAAATAGACCTACCCTATGACCCAGCAATAGCACTGCTAGGAATTTACCCAAGGGATACAGGAGTACTGATGCATAGGGGCACTTGTACCCCAATGTTTATAGCAGCACTCTCAACAATAGCCAAATTATGGAAAGAGCCTAAATGTCCATCAACTGATGAATGGATAAAGAAATTGTGGTTTATATACACAATGGAATACTACAGTGGCAATGAGAAAGAATGAAATATGGCCTTTTGTAGCAACGTGGATGGAACTGGAGAGTGTGATGCTAAGTGAAATAAGCCATACAGAGGAAGACAGATACCATATGGTTTCACTCTTCTGTGGATCCTGAGAAACTTAACAGAAACCCATGGGGGAGGGGAAGGAAAAAAAAAGAAAAGAAAGAGGTTAGAGTGGGAGAGAGAACCAAAGCATAAGAGACTGTTAAAAACTGAGAACAAACTGAGGGTTGATGGGGGGTGGGAAGGAGGGGAGGGTGGGTGATGGGTATTGAGGAGGGCACCTTTTGGGATGAGCACTGGGTGTTGTATGGAAATCAATTTGACAATAAATTTCATATATTAAAAAAAATAAAATAAAAAAATAAATTAAAAAAAAAAAAACAAATTCAGATTCAGAATCTCCTTCTCTCTCTCTCCCCTCCCCCAACTCATGCTCTGTGTGTGTCTCTCTCTCTCTGAAAAATAAGTAAATATTTTTAAAAATTAAAAATAAAATAAAATAAAATAAAATAAAATAAAATAAAATAAAATAAAAATAGTGACAAATCAAATACTTACAAGGATACAGAGAAACTGGATTACTCATACATTGCTGGCGGAAATGTAAAATAATACAGCCATCCTGCAGAAGAGATTTGGCAAGTTTTATAAAACTAAATATACACATATATGACCCAGCAATTGCACTCTTGGAAATTTATCTCAACAAAATGAAAATTTACAATCACATGAAAACCTGTATACGAATGTTCAATAGCAGTTTTTTGTTTTTTGTAATAACCCTAAATGGGAAATAACTCAGATGTCTTTCAGTGGAAAGGCTAAACAATTACAGAACATCCATACCATGTAATACTGGTCAAGTAACAATAAAAAATAACAATTATAACAACAAATTATTGATAGATGCAATGACTTGGATGAACCTGCAAGAAATTATGCTAAATCAAATGTCAAATAACAGAAGATAATACACTGCCTGATTCTATTTATATGACATTTTAAAAATAAAAATGATATTAGTTTAGAATAGATTATTTGTTGCCAGGAGTAAAAGATGGGAAGAAGAAGAGAGGTAGATTTGGCTGTAAGGAGGGATCTTTGTTTGCCATAACTCTTATGTGTCTTGACTGTAAAAATGTCAATACTTTGGTTGTGATATTGTACTATAGTTTTGCAAGGTTTCCTTGAGGGAAACTGGGTAAAAAGCACATTAGATATCTTTGTATTATTTCTTACAAATGGAGTTGATCTAAAATTATCTCTAAATAAAAGGTTTACCTAATAACTGGTTGTATTCACCATATTCAAGCAACAAATAGAAACTTACATTCTAAAATTATGTTAGTTATAATATCCAGTATATTTAATGCTTAAAATATCATATAAAACTTTCTTAAATTATCTACAGTGAAAACTATAAAACACCATACAGAAAATGTACAAAAACTCCAATAAATGAAGGTATATGCCACGTTTGTGGATTGGAGACTCAATATTTTATTAAAAAACTTTTTTTAATGTTTATTTTTGAGGGAGAGAGAGAGACAGACAGAGCGCAAGTAGGGGAGGGGCAGAGAGAACGGGAGACACAGAATCTGAAGCAGGGTCCAGGGTCTGAGCTGTCAGCATAGAGCCTGACGCGGGGCTTGAAGTCACGAACGGTGAGATCACTACCTGAGCAGAAGTCAGACGCTCAACTGACTGAGCCAACCAGGTACCCCTAGAGACTCAATATTTTAAATAAATATTTTTTTTTCCAAATTTGTCTACTGATTCAATGCAGTAACGAATATATTTTTCAGAGATTTAGATCAATGAATTCTTTCAGACAATGCTTTGGATATCTATATATCAGCATTCACTAAAGATGATCTAAAGGAAGGCCAACGATCAAGACTTTTCTTTCTCAGCGTTAAATTCAACAGAAATGTGTCATGTTGTTCATCAAAAGCCTTATACGAAAAGTTTTGTACTAGCATTATTGACAATTACCAACATTAGAAACAACCCAAATGTTTATCAATAGTCAAATGGATTTAAATAATTGTGGTTCAATCACATATAATTCCATGCAACTAAATGAATTTCATAAACACAGTGCTGAACAAAAACTGAGAACCCAAAAGTGTACATTGTATGTTTCATATATATAAAGTTCAAAAAGAGATGAAATTCATCTGTATTACTAGAATTCAGAATATGGGGTGCTTAGTGATGTCAGAGGAACAGGAAGGGGTTTCTGGAGTTATGATAATGGTTCAAATTTTATTCCCAATGTGGTTATATTTACTCAACGTGATCTGTTGGGGAAGTTGCACTCACGTAATGAGTGCATTTTTGTCAATATATTATTACTTTAACAAAAAAAGTTTCAGTACAAAACCTTCATGACTATGTAATTAATAATTAAAATAATTATCAAATAGGCATCACTAGATAAATCACTGAGTTTCTTAATATTATATAACTCAAGTTATACACACACACACACACACACGCACGCACGCACTTCATTTTACAATCTAAATGGCCCTGCACATTGCACATTGCCCTGTATCCCCAAAACTCTATGACTATGGATAAGTTAAACTGTCTAAAATTTTCTTACTTTTTAAAGTTTATTTATTTATTTTTAGAGAGAGAGAGAGTGAGAGAGAGGGAGCATTTGCACGAGTGGGGCAGGGGCAGAGGGAGAGAGAGAGTAACACGCAGGTTCTGTACTGTCAATGCAGAAATTCACACTGGTCTAGCCCATGAACTGTGAGATCACGACCTGAGCCGAAGTCAAGAGTTGGATGCTTAACTGAGTCACCCAGGTGCCCCATTGTTTCTTAGTTTTAAAAGAACCTAATTATACTGACATATCTAAAGTTCTTCTCATCACTCAAAAGCTATGTTTGCAAAGCATATAATGTTTATATAAGCTGTTTGTAAAATATTTAAAATGCAACACCTATTCAGTTTATAACTTAAAATTTTGGGTACATCAGAGAAACCTGAAATGGCCCTGTATTTAAATATATTTTAGTGCATAACATGTTGCTTTCCTTGCAGATTTAATTTAAAGGAAATGGTTATGTTCCTTAGCATGAAAGAACCATGAACTACATATTAGCTAACTTGATATGATAGTTTTAGTTCTAGGTCTGTCATAGAGCAGCTTTGTAACATTCAACAAGTCACAAAACTTTTTTTTGGTCTCAGATTCCTAATTCCTTAAATGAATAATATATCCCCTGCCACTCAAATGGCTCATGTGTGGATTAAGTAAGACAACACAATTTAAAATATGTAAAGCAGTTTACAAATGCAAATGTAGTTACTATTATTACCATAATTATTATAGGTTTTTATATCAGTCTTTATTTTTTTTAATTTTAAATGAGAGAATGTAGAATGGTCATACTTACAGATATACACAAACACGCACCTTAATTAGGCAGTGGGAAAGAAAATGTAGTACAATTTGTTTTTACTTTTTCTATTACTGAAGCTCTGCTTTGCTCATTACCCTTCCATTACTTTCCCTTCATTTTCCTCCCATGGGGCAAATGAAGATAAGCTCCTGTTGATAGTTCATGAATTTCAAGTTATATACCCAGGAGCAGGGCATTTTCGATGGAATGTTCCCAGTGTCAGAACTTCCTGCCACTTGTGCTTCCAGAGAGAACCCTGTGTAAACCTTCAGGCTAATATGTAAATCTGTTTTTGTTACTTTAAACAGAAGACTTGTGGGTATTTCAAAACAGATCTGCATTAAATAAATATTTATTCAACATTACAGATGTTAGAAGTAAGAGACTTTCCCAGGGACAAATAAAGTGAGTGAGACAGCATGGATGGAGACTACATTTCCAAGTGTCTGGCCCTGAACAAGTGTCCACCAGGCAAAGCATAATGGAAAGGATTATCTCACTGTAAAAAGAACATGTGTGTGTGCAAAGAGAGAGGCATTGCAGTACAGCCCTAAAATGCTTATGGCTGTTTTCTCAAAGTATTGGGATTTCAATTGGCCTTTACATTCTTCTTTATATCTTTACACAGTTACAATGATTTCACAATTAGTATGCAACTTGTATAAACACTATATTAAGAAACTATTTTACAGTTAAAAATTAGTGCTATTTCAATAAAATTCAATATCCTCACAATAAATAGTTTTATTGATTTATAAAAGCTATTATACACACAGTTTAAAAAATAATTAAAAGTGGGAAATTATTATATGGGATCTACATAGTCTCTAGCTTATAAAATATTCTACAGGCATACCTCATAGATATTGCAGGTTTGGTTACAGATGATTATAATAAAGTGAAGATCACAATAAAGTAAATACCACAATAAAGCAAATCATATTATTTTTGGTTCCTCAATGCATATAAGAGTTATGTTTAGACTATGCTGTAGTCTATTAAGTGTACAATACTACTATGTGTAAAAAGATATATACAGGGGTGCCTGGGTGGCTCCGTCGGTTGAGCATCCGACTTCGGCTCAGGTCATGATCTCACGGTTCGTGGGTTCGAGCCCTACATCGGGCTCTGTGCTGACAGCTCAGAGCCTGGAGGCTGCTTCAGATTCTGTGTCTCCCTCTCTCTCTACCCTTCTCCCACTCGCACTCTGTCTGCCTCTCTCAAAAATAAATAAAAATTTAAAAAGTTTTTTAAAAATAAATAAAAAAATAAAAAGATATATACATATACATATACATATACATATACATATACATATACCTATACATATACATATACATATATATGTATATCATCTGAGCTTTTAGTGAGTCACAATCTTTTTTCTGGTGAAGTATCTTGCCTTGATGTTGGCTACGGTGGCTGTGGCGATTTCTGAAAATAAGACAACAGTAAAGTTTGTAGCATGAATTAACTCCCTTTTCTTGAAGGGTGTACATTTTATTAGAAACCTTAAATACTCTTCAGACATAATACAATGTCTTCAGGAAAGGCTCTCATGTGCTCTCTAGTGTAAACTGACATTTTTGGATTAGGGGCAAGGAGAGGGATAGCATGAAAAATGAGTGCTTAGTTTGCCAAAAAGATCCCCTCATGAATGCTCTTTAGCTAGCTTATCAGATTTTTCCATAGCTTCTTCAACGTGACCTACCATATAGAAGGGCTGTTCTGGGAGACGGTCATATTTACCTGCTAAAATCTGTTAGAATCCTTTGATGGTCTCCTTCATACTCTCCTTCATAGGTATCACCTTCCCCATGTGATCTATGAAAACCTCAGCAATCTGGAATGGCTGACACAAGAAAGGCTGTATTTTTCTGTGCATGGGATACAGTCAACTTGTCTTCCTCAGAAAGTTCATCCATACCCAGGGTGGCAATGATGTCCTAGAGGGATTTTTAGTCCTATAAGACCTTTGGTACCCCATAGGCAACATCATGATACTCATTTCCAACAATGTTGGGATCCAGGATTCCAGAGGTGGAATCCAAAGGATCCACAGCTGGATAGACACCCAACTCAACAATAGCATGGGACAATACAGTGGTAGCATCCAAATGGGCAGGGGGAAGGGTCAGTAAAATCATCAGCAGGTACAGAGGTAATAGATCCCTTCCTGGTGGTGGTGATTCTTTCCTCCATGGTACCCATATCAGTAGCCAGGGTAGGCTGACAGCCCACAGCAGGAGAAATTCTGCCCAATAAAGCAGACAGCTCAGACCCAGCCTGGGTGAAGTGAAAGATGTTACCTATAAATAGCAGTACATCTTGACCCTCTTGGTCTCTGAGTATTCAACAATAGTCAGTCCATCCAGAGTTACCTTGTAATGAGCACTAGGTGGTTTCTTCATTTGACCATACACCAGTGCTACCTTGGGGGTAGCATCTTTTAAGGTGATAACACCAGACTCAATCACTCATAGTTTGTCATTGCCTTCATATGTCCTCTCACAAATACCAGAGTATTTGTGACAAACACAGAGTAACTACCATGGGCTTTGACGACATTGTCAATTAACTCCATGATCAGTACTGTCTGGCACACTCCAGCACCAATAAAGAACCCCGTTTTTCCTCCTTTGGCATAGGGATCCAGCAAATCCACAACCCTGATAGCAGTAACCAGAATTTCTTGTTCAAAACTCATCTCCATGAACTCAGGAGTCTCAGCATGAATAGGTGCAAACTTGATGGGGCCTCCCTCATCAATGGTTTCTCCGATGACATTCATGATTCTGCCCAAGGTCTCAAAACCAACAGGAATTTTTACTGGTGCACCACAATACAGGACTTTCTGGCCTCTAACTAAGCCTTCTGTACCCTCCATGGCAATAGTCCTTACAGTGCTCTCACCCAAATGCTGAACCACCTCCAAAACCAACCCTGTCTCTCTGCCTTTCACTTCCAGTACATTTAGGATGGGTGGTAGTCTCTCATCAAACTGAAAACCTACCACTGCACTGATGACCATCAGCATATCCCCAGTGGCAGTTCCTGCCTTCAGGGAAGGAGATGTTTAGGCAGCGTAGTCTCTGGCAAGCTGGAGTGCTACCAGGGTGGCCTGCAGTAAGACCTAGGTTTGGCATAGCAGTGTGGAGGGGCCAAGTCCCCACAGGGCCCTGGAGGCCAAGGTAGAGGCAACACAACCTACAGAACCCAACATGGCAGATCGTGGAGTGGACTCTAGTTTTTCTCCTCACAAATAGTTTCTCTGTAGCAGGACATGCTGTTGATAGCATTTTACCCACAGTAGAACTTCTTACAAAATTGGAGTCAATTGTCTCAAACCCTGCCACTCCTTTATCAACTAATAAGATTTAGAAATCTTTTGTTATCATTTCAACAATATTCACAGTATCTTTACCAAGAATACTTTCCACCTCAAGAAACCATTTCCTTTGTTTATCCATAAGAAGTAACTTCTCATACATGAAAATTTTATCATGAGATTATAGCAATTCAGTCACAATCTTCAGGCTCCACTTCGAATTCTAGTTCTTTTGCTATTTCCACCACAGTGGAGTTATTTCCTCCATGGAAGTCTTGAGCCCCTCAGAGTCCTCCATGAGGATTAGAATCACCTTCCTCCAGACTCCTGTTAATGTTAATATTTGGCCTCTTTCCATGAATCACAAGTGCTTTTAATGGCATCTAGAATGGTAGATCCTTTCCAAAATATTTTCAATTTATTTTGCCCAGATCTATCAGCAGAATCACTATCTATTGAAGCCACAGCCTTACAAAATGTCTTTCTTAAATAATAAGACTTGAAAGTTACTCCTTGATCCATGAGCTACAGATTGAATGTTGTGTTAGGCATGAAAACAATACATACATGTCATTGTGCATATCCATCAGAGCTCTTGGGTAACCAGGTACATTGTCATTGAGTAGAAATATTTTGAAATAGATTATTTTTGTTTTTAGCAGTAGGTTCCAACAATGGGCTTAAAATATTCAGTAAATCATGTTGTAAAGGGATGTGTTGTCATCCAGGCTTTGTTTTTCCATTTCTAGAGCACAGGCATAGTAGCTTTAGCGTAATTCTTAGGCCCTAGAGTTTTCAGAATGGTAAATGAGCATTGGCTTCAACTTAAAGTCACCAGCTGTATTAGCCCTTCATAAGAGTATCTTTGAAGCCAGGCACTGACTTCTGCTCTCCATCTCTGAAATTCCTAGATGGCATTTTTTTTTTCCCATATACGGCTCTCTTTTCTGACCAACCTCTGCTACTTTCAAACTTTTCTTCTGTAGCTTTTTCACCTCTCTCAGACTTCATAGAGTTGAAGAGTGTTAGGGCCTTGCTCTGGATTAGGCTTTGGCTTAAGGGGATGTTGTGGCTGATTCGATCCTTTATCCAGACCACTCAAATTTTCTCCATATCAGCAATAAGGTTGTTTTGCTTTCTTGTCATTCATTTGTTCACTGAAGTAACACTTCTGATTTCCTTCAATAACTTTTCCTTTGCTTTTCCAACTTGGCTGTTTGCTGTAAGACACCTACATTTTGGCTGATCTCAGCTTTTAACATGCCTTCCTTACTAAGATTAATTAATTCTAACTTTTAATTTAAAGTGAGAGATGTACAACTCCTTCCTTTTAGTTGAACACTTAGAGGCCATTTGGCCTAACTTTGATATTATTGTGTCTCAGGGAATAGAGAGGCCTAAGGTCAGGGAGAGAAATAGGAGAACAGCCAGTAAGTGGAGCAGTCAGACACACAGAAATTTTAGTGATTAAGTTTGCAGCATTATTTGGGTGTAGTTTATGGCACCTGAAAACAATTACAACAGAAACATCAGAGAGAGGAGATCTAACATGGCTGAGAAGTAGGGGGACTTGAAGTTCCCTCATCCCTCAAACACAGCAGTCTAGAGGCTAGAGGACTTTGAATTCTAGGAGTCCAGGTTGCAGAATGACAGAGACATCTCCAGAGGTCCATGGGGACAACCTGGCAGGCCATAGGTGTGTGATTGCAAACTGGGAGAGATAAAATGGTCAGTGTAGGTATGGAGGGAAGGGATCCCCTTTTGCGGAGAGACAAAGGGAAGAGAGAGAGGCTGAGGAAGTGTATGACTATATTTGGACAAGAGAAAAACATGAACCAGGGATCATTAAAAAAACAAAAACAAAAACAAAAACAAAAACAGAAAGATGGAATTACTAACCACGGGGCTTTCTCCAGACTGGGGTTGGCTGCCCTGTTCTCGCACCTGGGGAGGAGGGGCGCCAGCCCCATGCTTGGTAACTAGTTCAGAGGAGCAGTCCACAGTGGGAGAAAGCAATCCCCTCCCTTGAGTGCTGTGGAAAAAAGGCACATAGCTGTTCAAATGACAAAGGACCCACCCTGCGCCCACCAGCCAGAGGCCATTTACTGGTGGAGCACAGCAGCACTTCCCTGGAACCAGGGCGCACAGAGCAGGACCCTCTAAGACAGTGGGGTTTAAATCCCAGCCAAGCCCCAGGGAGGCGAGGGAGTCAGCAGAGTGGGACAAACTGACTCATTCCTGCCTGCATGGCACTGTAAGGAGAACCTTCAGTGGAGCAGAGTGGCACTTCCCTGGAATCAGGGCACATGGAGCAGGACCCTTTAGGATATCTGGGTTTGAATCCCAGACAAGCCCCGGGGAGTCGCAGGACACTGTGGAGTGGGAAAACAAACAGACAAAAAAAAATGGCCCACTTGCGCCCACGCAGCACTATGAGGACTGTCTGAAGAGAATGGTTTGGGACACCCTGTCTGGGGAGGAGAGACTTGGGATGTCACCATTTTTCTCCCCATCGCCAACAAGGTGGGGCCTCAGTGAAAGGACAGTGGGTTCACAGTGGAGACGGGACTTGCCTACATAAAACCATGCCCCTCCATGCCTGGTAACTGCCTATCTATGGAGAGTGACCCTGACCAACCAGACAGCCCCTCCTCCAGACCAGCACTGCCACCCATTCCAAGGCACCCAGTGGTTTTCATTTTCTGATGTAATTCTTCAACAATTCTTTATATATATATTCTTCCTTTTCTCCTTCTTGTTTCTTCCCTTCTCTAGTCTGGTTATTCTGGTTGTTGGCTTGTTTAAGCAGACATATTTAATCTATTCTCTTTATACCTGTTGTATATCTCCTTTATTTTCTTCTCTCTCTCTGGATTAAGCCATATAGATTCTCTGTCTGGTCAATTTTCTTTTCTTTCCTTTTTCTCCACCCCTGTCATTTCTCTCTTTGTATGAGATAAGTCCTGTTCCACCACCACCACCACTTCCCTCTCATTGTCTTTTTTTCTTGTTTTAATTTTTGTTTTCCAGAGCTGCTTCAATGAACAAATCAAAGCACACCTGGTGGAGGGTCCAAAACCTCATTAAGAGTAGGGAGATAAAGCAACCAGAGTCACAACAACAGAGAGCATGTAACACACTCCAAAATACACCTCCTGAAGGGCCAGGCCATGGACAGTGTATGACCCCTCTTTAATATAGTAGTGCTCGCAGGTGCAAGGCACATAACAAGCTCATAAAACACATAAGGGACAGAAAACTAGCCAAAATGATGAAACAGAAGAATTATTAAAAGAAATTCCAGAAAGAAGTGATAGCTCTATAATTGCTCCAAACAGATATAAACAATATATCTGATCAAGAATTTAGAACAATAGTCATAAGATTAATTGCTGGTTTTGAAAAAAGCGTAGAAGACAGCAGAGAATCTATTGCCGCAGAGATCAAGGAACTATAAAATAGTCATGACAAATTAAAAAATGATGCACATGAGGTGCAAAATAAACTAGATGCGGTGACAGGGAGGATAGAAGTGGCAGAGGAGAGAATAAGTGAAATACAAGATACAATTATGGAAAAAGATAAAGCTGAGAAAAAGAGAGATAAAAAAAATTCTAGACCATGAGGAGAGAATTAGAGAACTAACTGATTCAATGAAATGTAATAATATCCATATCATAGGAGTTCCAGAAGAAGAAGAGAGAAAGAAAGAAAGGGGCAGAAGGTGTACTTGAACAAATCATAGCTGAGAACGTCCCCAATATAGGGAGGGAAACAGACATTGGAATCCAGGAGGAACAGAGAACTCCCTTCAGACATAACAGGAATCAATCTTCTGTATGACATATAGTGAAACTGGCAAAATACAAAGATAAAGAGAGAATTCTGAAAGCATCTAGGGACAAATGGGCCTTGACCTACAAGGGTTGACACATAAAGGTAGTAGCAGACCTATCTACTGAAACTTGGCAGGCCAGAAGAGAGTGGGAGAAAATATTCAATGTGCTGAATAGGAAAAATATGCAGCCAAGAATCCTTTATCCACCAAGGCTGTCATTCACAATAGAAGGAGAGATAAAGGTTTTCCCAGAAAAATAATAACTGAAGGAATTTATCACCAATAAACCAGCCCTACAAGAAATCCTAAGGAGGACTCTATGAGTAGAATGTTGCAAAGACTACAAAGGACCAGCGACATGAAACCCATAGATAACACATGACAGATAAGCATGAAACCCATAGATAACACAATGACACTAAGTCCATATCTTTCAATAATAACACTGAATGTAAATGGACTAAATGCTCCAATCAAAAGACACAGGGTATCAGAATGAATTAAAAAAAACAAAAAACAAAACAAAAACAAAAAAACCAAGACCTATCTATTTGCTGTGTATAAGAGACCCATTTTAGATCTCAGGATACCTGCAGATTGAAAGTGAGGGGATGGGGAAGTCAAAAGAAAGCTGGCGTAGCCACACTTATATCAGACAAACTAGATTTTACTCTAAAGGCTGTAACAAGAGATGAAGAAGGGCATCATAATATCATAATATCACAATTACAGGGTCTATCCATCAAGAAGAGCTAACAATTATAAATGTTTATGCACTGAAAATGGAAGCATCCAAATATATAAAACAATTAATCACGAACATAAGCAATCTTATTGGTAAGATTGTGATAATTATAGGGGACTTTAATACTCCACTTACAATAATGGACAGATTATCTAGACAGAAAATCAATAAAGAAAAAATGACCCTGAATGATACACTGGGCCAAATGGACTGGACTGATATATTCAGAACTTTTCATCCAAAAGCAGCAGAATACACATTATTCTCGAGTGTACATGGAACATTCTCCAAGATAGATCACATACAGAATCACAAAACAGCCCTCAATAAATATAAAAGAATTGAGATCATACCATGCACATTTTCAGATCACAATGCTATGAAACTTGAAATCAACCACAGGAAAAAGTTTGGAAAACCTCCAAATGCATGGAGGGTAAAGAACATCCTACTAAAGAATGAATGGGTCAACCAGGCAATTCAAGAAGAAATTAAAAAATATATGCAAACAAATGAAAAAGAAACCACGTCTCTTTTGGGATGCAGCAAAGAGAGTCCTAAGAGGAAAATACATTGCAATCCAGGCCTATCTCAAGAAACAAGAAAAATCCCAAATACAAAATCTAACAGCATACCTAAGGAAGTAGAAGCAGAATAGCAAAGAAACCCCAAGCCCAGCAGAAGAAGAGAAATAATAAAGATTAGAGCAGAAATAAACAATAAGGAATACCCCCCCCAAAAAACAGTAGAATACATCAATGAAACTAAGAGCTGTTTTTTTGAAAAAATAAACAAAATTAATAAACCCCTAGCCAGACTTCCCAAAAAGAAAAGAGAGAGGATCTAAATAGAAAAAATCATGAATGAAATTAGAGTTATCACAACCAACCCCTCAGAAATACAAACAATTTTCAGAAAATACTAAGAAAAATTATATGTCAACTGGACAACCTGGAAGAAATGGACAAATTCCTAGACACCCACACACTACCAAAAGTCAAACGGGAATAAATAGAAAATTTGAACAGACCCATAACTAGTGAAGAAATTGAAGTCATTTATCAAAAATCTCCCAACAAATAAGAGTTCTGGGCCAGATGACTTCCCAGGGAATTCTACCAGACATTTAAAGCACAGTTAATCCCCATCCTTCTCAAGCTGGTCCAAAAAAATAGAAATGGAAGGAAAGCTTTCGACTCATTCTATGAAGCCAGCATTACCTTGGTTGCAAACCATACAGAGACCCTACAAAAAGGAAAATTACAGGCCAATATCCCTGATGAATATGGATGCAAAATTCTCAAGAAAATACTAGCCAATCGAATTCAACAGCATATAAAAATAATTATTCCTGATGATCATGTGGGATTCATTCCTAGGCTGCAGGCCTGGTTCAATATTTGCAAATCAATCAATGTGATACATCACATTAATAAAAGAAAGGATAAGAACCATATGATCCTGTCAATAGATGCAGAAAGATAATTTGACAAAATACAGCATTCTTTCTTAACCCTCAAGAAAGTCGGGACAGAAAGAACATACCTAAACATATAAAAGCCATATATGAAAAGCCCACAGCTAGTATCATCCTCAATGGGGAAAAACTGAGAGCTTTCTCCCTGAGATCAGGAACATGACAGGGATGTCTACTCTCACCACTGCCGTTTAACATAATGTTGTGAGTCCTAGCGTCTGGAATCAGACAACAAAATGAAATCAAAGGCATCAAAATTGGCAAAGAAGCCAAACTTTCACTTTTCACAGACAACATGATACTCTACATGGAAAACCCAGAAGACCCCACCAAAAAGCTGCTAGAACTGATAATGAATTCAGCAGTCTCAGGATACAAAATCAGTATACAAAAACCAGTTGCATTTCTATATACCAATAATGAAGCAACAGAAAGAGAAATAAAGAAGTCAGTCCCATTTACAATTGCACCAAGAACCATAAAATACCTAGGAATAAACGTAACCAAAGATGTAAAAGATCTGTATGCTGAAAACTATAGGAAACTAATGAAGGAAATTGCAGAAGATACAAAGAAAAGGAAAAACATTCCATGCTCAAGTATTAGAAGAATAAATATTGTTAAAATGTCAATACTACCCAAAGCTATCTACACATTCAATACAATCCCAATCAAAATTGCACTGGCATTCTTCTCAAAGCTAGAACAAACAATCCTAAAATTTGTATTGAACCACAAAAGACCCTGAATAGCCAACATAATAATGAAGAAGAAAACCAAAATGGGAGGCATCACAATCCCAGACTTTAGCCTCTACTACAGAGCTGTAATCATCAAAACAGTATGGTATTGGCACAAAAACAGACACATAGACCAATGGAATAGAATAGAGAACCCAGAATGGGACCCACAAATATATGGCCAACTAATCTTTGACAAAGCAGGAAAGACTATCCAATGGAAAAAAAGACAGTCTCTTTAGCAAATGGTGCTGTGAGAACTGGACTGCAACATGCAGAATAATGAAACTGGACAACTTTCTCACCCCGTTCACAAAAATAAGCTCAAAATGGTTGAAAGACCTAAATGTGAGACAGGAAACCATCGAAACCTTAGAGGAGAAAACAGGCAACAACCTCTTTGACCTCAGCCATATCTATGTCTTGCTCGACATGTCTCCAAAGGCAAGGAAATTAAAAGCAAAAATTAACTATTGGCACCTCATCAAGATTAAAAGCTTCTGCACTACAAAGGAAACAATCAACAAAACTAAAAGGCAACTGATGGAATGGGAAAAGATATTTGCAAATGACATAACAGATAAAAGGTTAGTGTCCAAAATCTGTAAAGAAGTTACCAAACTTGGGGTGCCTGGGTGGCTTAGTTGGTTGAGTGTCCGACTTAGGCTCAGGTCATGATCTCACATTTTGTGGGTTCGAGCCCCACATCAGGCTCTGTGCTGACCGCTTGCTCAGAGCCTGAAGCCTGCCTCAGATTCTATGTCTCCTTCTCTCTCTTCCCCTCCCCCGCTCACACTTTTTCTCACTGTTTCTCAAAAATAAATAAATGTAAAAAAAATTTTTAAATACAAAATAAAAAAAACAAGTTACCAAACTCAGCACCTGAAACACAAATAACCCAGTGAAGAAATGGGCAGAAGATATAGACACTTTTCCAAAGAAGACAATCAGATGGCCAACAGACAAACGAAAAGATGCTCAACATCACTCATCATCAGGGAAATACAAATCAAAACCACAGTGAGGTACCACCTCACAGTGTTTAGTGTGGCTAAAATTAACAACTTGGGCAAAACAGATGCTGGTGCAGATGTGGATAAATGGGAACCCTCTTGAACTAACGGTAGGAATGCAAACTGGTGCAGCTGCTCTGGAAACCAGTGTGGAGGTTCCTCAAAAAATTAAAAATAGACCTACCCTATGACCCAGCAATAACACTACTAGGTATTTACCCAAAGAATACAAAAATACTGATTCAAAGATCACATGCACCCTGATGTTTATAGCAGCACTATCAACAATAGCCAAATTATGGAAAGAGCTTAAATGTCCATCAATGGATGAATGGATAAAAAAGATGTGGTTTATATATACAATGGGATATTACTTGCCAACGAGAAAGAATGAAATCATGCCATTTGCAGCAATGTGGATGGAACTGGAGGGTATTATGCTAAGTGAAATAAGTCAGTCAGAGACAGACAGATATCATATGTTTCACTCATATGTAGAACTTGAGAAACTTAACAGAAGACCATGGGGGAAGGGAAGGGGAAAAAATGGTTACAAACAAAGAGGGAAGGAGGCAAACTGTAAAAGACTCTTAAATAAAGAGAAAAAACTGAGGGTTAATGGGGGTGAGGGGGTAGAGTGGAAAATGGGTGATGGGAATTAAGGAGGGCACTTGGGATGAGCACTGGGTGTTGTATGTAAGTGATGAATCACAGAAATCTACCCCCAAAACGAAGAGCACACTGTATACCCTGTATGTTAGCCAATTTGACAATAAATTATATTAAAAAAAAGGAAACATCAGAGATCACTGATCACAGATTATCATAACAAATATAATAATTTAAAAGCTTAAAATACTTTGAGAATTACCAAAATGTGGCACAGAGTCATAGAGTGAGTAAATACTGTTGGAAAAAATGGTGCCTACAGACTTGCTTGACACAGGGTTGCTACAAATCATCTATTTATAAAAAATACAGTATCTATGAAACACAGTAAAGCAAAGGATAATAAAATGAGGTATATCTGTATATTTTTTTCATGCACACACAGAACATTTAAAAAAATTGCTAATGTACTAAGACACAATGGGAGATTAAAAATGACAATATCACAGAGGTGACACTCTGTGATCCCAATGTGACAGCAAAAAATTATATCTAAACTCTTTTCATTTGGAAATATCAAAACATATTTCTAAATAACCAACTGGTAATGGAAATTGTAATTGAAATAAAGTAACCAATAATAAAGGAAAGCAAAAGCTTTACACATTATCACAGAGAAGATCAAACAAAGCTCAACTTTGAGGAACATTATACCATCAGTGCACATTTATATATTAAAAAATATAAAGTATGACATAAGCATTTTGCTTACATAATCAAAAAACAGTAAAATCACAAATTCAAAAAAATGATTGATTTAAGAAAAATGAAAGTTGGAACTTACAAAATAGAAACAAAATAATCAAACACAGGGCACCTGGGTGGCTAAGTGTGTTAAGCGTCTGCCTGCAGCTCAGGTCATGATCTCGCAGTTTGTGAGTTCAAGCCCTGTGTTGGGCTTTGTATTTACAGCTGAGAGCCTGGAACCTGCTTCAGATTATGTGTCTCTCTCTCTCTCTCTGCCCCTCCCCTGTTCATGCTCATGTTTCTCTCTCTCAAAAATAAATAAACATTAAAAAATTAAAAAAAAAATGTTAATCAAAGACAGAATTGTCAAGACCATAATCTACAAAAAAAAAAAAAAAAGTCCATAATTTTGACTAAGAAAGGAAGAAAATATAGGTAAGTAACAATGGAATTGAAAGGAAGAATGTAGCTATATATAAAATGGAAAAAAGAAAATCATATAAAAACCTTTGTGTCCATAGTAGTAAAAAGTTAAACAAACATTTATTAGACAAATGTATCTCAAAATATTTTTCGAAATTTTAAATAAAATCAACTTCTAAATATTAAAAATATCAAATTGGCAATTAAAGTCTAGCCACACAAATGTAGTTGTTTATCAGATGAGTTTTATCCAACCTGAGGATCATACCAAACAGTAGTGTATTTTATGAATACAGATATATGTAACAAAGTATAAAGACATGAATGTCATTAATAGTTACCTGCCATTATTCTTCCAACGAAAGAAGCACAAACAGATGGAGAATAAAACTTCAGCTATATCTTTAATGTTTAATTGCCTAAAAAGAGAAAATAGACATTTGAAAAAAATAAGAAAATGTTAATGTATCTTTCATCTTTGAGTTGCATAAGATGAAGCTCAGAACAAATTTCCCCAAAATGTGCCACTTAGACATGTGAACTATTTTGAGCTGAGAGCAATTAAGACCCAGCAAACTGAAGAAAAAATTTCACCTCTTCCTAGACTACCTAACATCATTTAGATAAGGGCCTGGCCCAGAACAAGAGCTGTTAACTAAGAGATAATCTTTTTTATCTGAATGAACTATCTATCTGTATGGAAGGATGAACATCTAACTACCATTTTCTCTTCTTTTTTTGTCTTATGAATCACACTCCTGTTTTTGAGGCCCTAGGTCTCTATCCCATTCCTCAGCTCAAAATGGCAAAAAGGCCTGAATTGTCTAGCTTGTTCTTGGGTTTCATATTCTTATGGAGCCCCACATACTATTTTTTTTCTCCTGCTAATCTGTTTTATGTTAATGTGATTATTAATAGACTGGCCAAAGAATGTAGAAAGTTAGAAAGGATTTTTCTTCTTATTCAACAGGTACATAAAAATATGTTTTGCTTTCCTGTAATTTGTGAGTTTAAAATTTTATTTAAAAGATAAATATGCAAAATAGAATGTGGATAGGAATAGATAAGCATAAACCAATGACGTGCCTACAAAAGTTGTTAAGCAAGGTAGGGGAGTAGCAGTGTCACAGATTGAAAGCATTGTTTTTCTCCCTTATATGGCTGATGAACAGCTTGAAGAAAAATACATTTTGCTAAGAATTTCATATCATTAGGCATTCAGGCAAAGGGCAAGAAAAGAGCTTTTGTTGATCTCTAGTCATCTTTCAGGCATTCTGTTATCCATGAACTAGACAAACATGACCTATTTAATCTTCACTCCAAATTCATAGTGAAGTAATATACCCAATACACAGGGAATATGTGGTTCAGGAAAGGTAAATAATCTGCTTATTTTCATACAGTGGGTAACTGATGGGAAAGGGATTTGAACCCATATCAGTTTAACCCCCAAATGTAGTAATAACCTGATGTTGATGATGATGATGATCATAGCTACTATGACACTGTGTTTAGTTACTGAATCAATTGCTTGTATATGTGACATCTCAATTAATTATCAAAAGAATTATAGATCTTATTCTCTCATTTACACATAAGGAAATTGAGGTTTAGAGAGATCAAATAAAGCGTCCAGTGCATCATTGCCAGTGTGCCCCAGAACCACAAATAAAGCCCAGTTTGAAGCCAAGCATGGGGCATTAAACAGCAGATTGACTCTCATAAAGTAACTTAGAATCTGGTTTTAGGTGAGACAGAGCCAGATTTAATTTATCTGCCCGACACAAGGCAGTATTTGGGAGAAGTACTCTTCAAGACTTCCACTGACAAGACCAAAAAGTCTCATGCTCTCTTTGCTCTAGAAGAAGACACCATGGTCAGACCTCCTGTGCATCAAAGTGCAGTACTGGACCGGCCCAATGAATTGTGGTAAGCAGAGTGTTTTACAGAATCCATTTAACTTTTCTTTGTCTTTTACCTCAAGCCCTAACACCAGACCCTGATTTATAGTTGGCAGAAACAGTAGCGTCTTTAAGTGATATTATGTTTTATGTCTTCACACAGCTCTATCTTGGTGTCAAACTGAATGAACACCACATCACGCTCCATCTGAAGACCTGGGTTCTTTCCTGATTCAGTGAATATAGGGAATCTCTTACAGAAGGAACTCAGTCTCTCTGAGTACCAGTTTCCTCATCATTAACATTGAGGTAAGGAAGGCACTAAGGCACATGAAAATTTTATTGCAAACTGCACACTATCATTCTAACAGTTACTATAATTTTAGGAGATATTGCTTTATTTTTATCTACTTTTCTTCCTTTGAGAAGAGCTATGTCTCCTCCTCTGCCTTCCCCTCTCCTCTGCTCAGGGAAACTCTTATTTTTAAATAAAAAGGGGAAGGAGAACAGAATTGATGAGATCTGTCCAGCACCTCAGCCCTTGTTTCCGTATTATATTCCGTATAACCATCAGAGAGTCAATTTCAGAATTTCAGCTTTTAGAGATATTAAATGAGAATCTGATTGCAGAACTGGAGAACCAGTTATAAGCCAAGACTGGGAAATATTTGCTTACAGAAAGCGGATGAAACAGAGAGGGTTGGGAGAAAAGATATAAGAGGAAAGAAGAAGGGAAGAAGGAAAAGGGGAGATAAGGGGAAGGGAGAGAGGAAGAGAGGAAAAAAAATCAGGAAAAAGGTAAGTATAATATAATATGAATAGCTGCCAATTATTGAGGGTCTAATATGGACTGTGCTACTTATTGTACATATTTAACTAATCATCAAAGGAAGTTCTAATGCCAATTAGATATTAGTGAATTGGTACTGATATCCTCAGTTATGTGTAGAGCAATAGGGTCACATAATCCTAATTGTTCATGTATTGAGACATCACAGGGAAGAGAGAGAAGACTCTAGGCTTCAAGGCAAGAGATGGTAAGGTATCAAAACAAAGAACAGGATCAAATTTTTAAGTCTTTAGCTAATTTTTGTGATAATTATATGGTCAATGAAGATGAAATATAACCACAGATTCTACAGTTGTTTATAAATGTTCATAAATGAACATTGACATAGCTGTCATAGGATTATGTAGTTGTGATCTATCAGTTAAGGTCCTGCTGACCCTTGCAGACATATAATCAACCCTCAAAGTATCAACATCCATCTTCTTTCTCTTTCTTCCTCTTCCCCTCCCCTGCTGTGTGTGTGTGTGTGTGTGTGTGTGTGTCCCAATCCCCTCCTTGTTGACCCCCATTTAGGAATAGCTATAAATAGCTATTGTCAGCAGCACTTTTGTTTTTTTTTTTATTTACCAATTCTTAAACCAGATCCAGTAGAATAGATAGTTTAATAAGTAGACAGGGACTAAGCATGCTAGTTTTCTTGTCCCAATTCTTACTAATCACATGATCAGAAGTTCATCCTCTTTAACTATTCTCCCCTTCCCCAAGTGGCTTCAGGATAGTAAGCCTTCTCATAACAGGACTAATTACACACACACACACACACACACACACACACACCAAAACTAAATTTGTATTCAATGTGTATTGAATATGGTGGTTCTTAAACTTTTTGTTGTTCTGATTATTGGCTGTAGTGGCTAATTCAAATATAAATTCAACATTAGCATATGACAGAATCTTTAAGTGGCTAAAATTCCTTTGAAACCACGCAGAGAAAAGGTTTTTAAAACTTGAGGAAACAGAAATGCTTTATGGGTTTATTGTTTATGTCTTACAATTCCTAAACTAGGACCCCGATCAAGAAGACAGAGGGCAAGAAGTCAGTTTTTTCTGCTTTTTTTTAAAGTTTATTTATTTTTGAGAGAGAGAGAGAGAGACAGAGAGAGACAGAGAGAGAGCACAAAAGGGGAAGGGGCAGAACCAGAGAAGGAGACACAAAATTCAAAGCATGCTCCAGGCTCTGAGCTGTCAGCACAGAGCCCGATGTGGGGCTCAAACCCATGAACTGTGAGATCATGACCTGAGCTGAAGTTGTATGCTTAAATGACTGACCCACCAAGGAGCCACTCTGTTTTCAAGTAAAAGCCACATACACACATGTGCACACATGCACATTCATATACATATGCAATATTTCATTTTTATGCATATTTTTACGTCATAGGTTGACTTTTTCAAAATAGAGGCTGACACAGAGTTTAGGGTTCAAGATGTTTATTACAGATAAATACCTTTATTGTTTAATTTTTAAAGTTTATTTATTTATTTTTGAGAGAGACAGAGACAACATGAGTGGGAGAGGGCAGATAGGGAGAGAGAGAATCCCAAGCAGTCTCTGCACCGTCAGCACAGAGCCTGATGCAGGGTTTGAACTCATGAAACCATGAAATCATGACCTGAGCCAAAACCAAGAGTCAGAAGCTTAACTGACTGAGCCATCCAGGTGCCCCAGAAATAAAAACCTTTAAAAGGAAAGGAGAGGACCCAGGACCCTCTCCTCATGAGGAGAAACATGAACTGTGATGCAGAACTGACAAAGCTTCAACCAACATGCAGGTGGCTCTAGAGTGACTACTGCCAGTCAGAGTGCCCCATGTCAGGTAGAAATGTCTGGATTTTTCTGCACCCACCTTGCTCAGTGACTGGTTGTAGACAACCCAAAGAAGGTGAAGAAGAGCAGAATATACTACCCCAAAATATGCCCCTTTGGCATATTATTTTGAGCTGTTCATTTTTAAGAAACAGAAGGTATAGGAAGAGCTCCAACCAAGTAGAAGTTAATCTTTTGAAAGAGACGATTCTATTTATAAAGGAAATCTCCATTTGTAAGGATGTCTCCCTCTCTATATCAAGAAGTGGAGGGTGGCCAAATCTCTAGAAACTCTTACCAATGGAGAAGACAGTGACTTAAATCTGCATAACAGCCATACCCTTATTTACTGCAATTTGCTTAATCTTCCATAATTGGCTTCCCTCCCCTCAACATCTTTTGTATTTAGTTGATGACGGTATTTAAAACACAAAATGGCTTGGGCCATTTTGAGGAGTTACTCAGTTTTCCTAGGTATCTCCCATGTATATAGGAGTTATTCATGTTATTAAATTTCTGTTAGATTTTCTGTTGTTAATCTGTCCTTATTACGGGGATGGCGGGTGTCTCAGTCAAGAACCTAGAAGAATAGAGGGTGAATTGTTTTGTCCCCTACAAATGGCATTATCTGGGATGCAGAGGCTCTCTACAGATAGAACATACTTTGAAGGAGCTACACATGGAGGTTTGTTATGAAGTTGGAATGAGTAAGATTGTTTCCTTTAGCTGTTATCTCTGTAAAATACCACTAACAGAGTTGGTGCCTATGAAAAGGGTTGCAATTCACGCATTCAGGAATATCATGACATGCAGGAATTTCTAAGTCCTTTCCTTGACTGACGATTTCTCCCTTCAATATCCCCGAGGAATAAATCAGGGCAAATTAGTACTTTATTATTAGGTGCAACTCCATCCTTTAATATAAGATGCAAGTAAATTAAGCAGAAGGGATTGAGATCTTTCTCCCTAACAACATAGGCATGAAGGCCAAGATGCAAAATAGACCTGCTTTACTTGTCCTAAATAAAAATCCAAACCTGAATCCAATTCTTATTTCCCATCTGGAGCAAATTTGTGAAAGAGGAAAAGGAAAGCTAATCCCAGTGCTTAGAGCAGACAGATTTGAGATTTCTTCCTTGGGCATATTGGCTAGTATCATGAACACAAAGAAAGTTCATGAAGAAGAACACGCTCACATGCTCTTCTGCTATCAACTCTTTATAAAGCTCCAATCACTGCAAGCAAGGCTTCTAGACTAGAAAACCAAGTATTACCCTCAAGCTTGCCTCAATGCCAGCATTTAGGATTTAAAGGAATCAAAAAGGGAAAGGCTAAAGAAAGAAAAATTTCTGTAAAGAAATGGAACAGACCTATCCCTCCCCAAGCTTTGATTTATCTTCTTGGGCTGTGATCATTAAGTCCTTAGGGAGCACAGGCCCCATTGCCCCATAGTTATGGTGCCTTAAATTATCCTGGCATTTGACCAATAAGGATTTGTAATTCTAATCTATAAAGTTAAAAAGTAATGACGGGATGAGGCTAGAAGAGAGAAAATGCTTCTTCTCCTTTAGAGTCTTAACTAGATCTCATGCAATTAAAGAGAATATGACTTTCTACCAGACATTTTAATAAATTGTTATAATCTGCAATTTCCCTGAACACTCCCACTCTTCTAAGAACCTTATGCTATTATGTCACGGTTGCTAAAACTTTAAGCTCTAGGTACATTTCCACTTCTCAGAACACTCTATCTCTCCTTGTCAGCCAGCTACATACTCTAAATGAATTATAAAGGTTAAAGATGGTTTTGTCTTTTTTCTCCTTTAGGCTGAGAGAACAAGAAGTGAAATAGCTAGAATTATGACCCCTCTCTCTGTTAATTTCTTTTCTTTTTTTTAACAGTTGCCCGTGAAGATCTTCCAGTGCCTCTGACAAACTCTCACAGAAGTGGGATTAGATGTCAAAGTAGAAGCTGCCAGGAGAACCTCTGAGAGCTGAAGTATGTCAGGTAAAGGTGGTTTATAGCTGTTGGGTCTCAAGAGGGTCCTTTTGGTCTTGTGCCCAGAGTGTGATAAAAAGCTATGGGTTCTAGCTGAAAGCTTCCTGGTTGGTGATGTTATAGGCTGATACATTTTGATGAAATTCAAAAGTTCCATCTTAGCCTGAGGTCAGTCTCTTCTGAATAATATATAGCCAAGTAGATTTTTATATTTTTAACTAACATACATGAGAGAATATTTAGAAGATGGAATAGCACAGGTGTGTGTGTATGTGTGTGTGTGTGTTTGTGTGTGTGTGTGTGTTGGCTCAAGCAGTCGGGAGTGAGGTGGGGACAGACAGCAGCTGTAACATGATGAGTATAAGTTGACACCCTGGAAGATCTGAACAAGCGAAATGTGGCAGCAGCTTCAGTTATCTGGTGGTTTTATGAGTTGGAAACCAGGAATGGTTCCTTTGCAGTATTCCAGTAAATTTCCATGAGTGACAGAAAATAGAAGCTTTAGGGCACTGTACTAGATACAGATCCATGACATTGGTTGTTGAGAGTCTAGCAAACACTAGAAGCATTAAATGCTGTTAATTTGAGAGTCAGAAACCAAATGAAGTAAATTATTGTTAATGTGATAGCAATGCAGACTCCACCGTTGGTAGTGACAGTAAAACTGCTGTGGACTGGTACAAGCATGGGAGTCTAAGGACGTGTACTCAGGAAAGGAAAGAAACAACTAGAAAAGAGTGGTGGCTGTTTGCCCTTAAGAAACATTGCTTCCTATTCACAGCCTCACAGCTCTTAGTGCTGCCTCAGGCCGCATGCTGAAGGAAACTTCAAAAATCATGTGGCAGTTGATGTTTGCTTATTCTTTCACATATCAACCCCTAAAACTCTATCATCATGACACAATGGAGGAAAATTAGAAACTGACCTAAGGTAAACTGAATACTTTTTTTTCTCATTCTCTCTTCCTCCCTCAGAATTTTATTGAAATTCAACTAAGACAGCAATGTGGATTTTAATTTTTTTTTTTTTAAGCATGAGTGGAGCTGATTTCTCTAAGCTTTCTCCAAGGGAAGGTTGGGCACAGGTAGTCAAGGTGATGTCAAAGAAAATATGCAGATGCAGGCTATTGAGAATCTGTTAGACTTCGAAGCTATAGATAAATATGTAGATATGTGGATATATAATTTCAAGAAACTACATTGCCTAATCTTACTCTTTTCCATGGTCAAAAATTAGAGGTCCCTTTATATAGATATTTGTTTTCCTCTTCCTTAAAACTCATTTTAAAGCAACATAGTAGAAGTTGAAAATGTCAGGATTATAGACAGAAGAAATTGGTTATATTGTCATTTCCTGACTTTGTGACCTCGGATAAATCACTTAAATTTTCTATTTATTTGTTTTTTTTATTTTCTCTAAATTGAGGATCAAGATACTTATAAGATTAAAACAAATTAATGTGAAGGCAATTATAATGAGTAATCATGTAGTCAGCATTTTGTATAGTAAAAATTACTTAACACTGCACTACTAAATAAGAACAATTTATAAGTAATATATATTTAACAAACATTAACATAAGCAGTAACTTAATAATGTATAATATTCATATTTCAAAATTTCATATAAATAAAATATTTACATAAAATTTCTCAAAGTAATCCATCTGGCAGGAATCCTAGCAGCTAGAAGAGCTTCTGATTTCTTACAGCAGAATGAATTTATTGAATGGACACTGGTTGGCTCCCAGAATCACTGAGAGATCTTCCAACCATGATCAGAGGCTCCAGGACCAGAAGCCAAGGCCAAACAAGCTGTAGAACCAGTGTAGCAGGAATACCAACCATGATAAGGCACTATAATGCTCCGACCTGCCCAGTCATCATCAACCATCACCTTGGCTCTCCCTGCTGCTGCAGGAAATTAAGTTTTCTGTAACTAAAAAATCAAGAAAAAGGATTATCTTAATTCCTGCTGCTATTTTAATTAGCTTCCAATTCATTATCGAGGATTGGTCTATCTGGTTGGAGGAACCTCACCACCTGATTCCTAGCTGCAAGAGAGCTTAAAAAAATATCTGGTATCTTCAGCACCTAAAAGAGGTAATGCAATCTGTCATCTATCAAGACTCATAAAATCAAGAATAAATGGGTTATAAAACAGGACTTTTGTGGTGACAGGCAAAACAAAGGAGGAAGTAAAATGTATTACATTAACAACTTCCTAATACATGTAAGTGATAGTATCTACTCTAGTCTTTTCCTCTTTACTTATTTTTTAAGATTGATTCTCATTTGTGTGCACTAGTTAAGTTTGTGAAAATCGTCTATATTACTATATCTTTTTGTTGTTATTTTAGTATTAATTAGTAACTACAGAATTTGCCCAGTCTCATACAATTGCTTCAAATTTTAGGTACAACTTTCAACTATTAATAACTATTGAGTTTGGCTTCTTTTTTTTTTTTCAATATATGAAATTTATTATCAGATTGGTTTCCATACAACACCCACTGCTCATCCTAAAAGGTGCCCTCCTCAATACCCATCACCCACCCTCCCCTCCCTCCCACCCCCCATCAACCCTCAGTTTGCTCTCAGTTTTTAAGAGTCTCTTATGCTTTGGCTCTCTCCCACTCTAACCTCTTTTTTTTTTTTCCTTCCCCTCCCCCATGGGTTTCTGTTAAGTTTCTCAGGATCCACATAAGAGTGAAAACATATGGTATCTGTCTTTTCTGTATGGCTTATTTCACTTAGCATAACACTCTCCAGTTCCATCCACGTTGCTACAAAGGGCCATATTTCATTATTTCTCATTGCCACGTAGTACAATGAGTATATAATTGTAGTACAATTGTGTATATAAACCACAATTTATCCATTCATCAGTTGGGGGACATTTAGGCTCCTTTTGATAAGCTCTGTGAAACGATGGTTGTGTAATTTGAATTTCAAACTAGAAACAACAATGTTTACAACTTCACTGACTCTTCAATGTTTCTCTTCAATGTTGTCAAAATACATGTTCATAGGTCCACTCATAAAATTCTGATGTAATAGAATCTCAAACTGACTTTGATGCAATTGGACATGCTCAATAATTTGAGGAACATGACTTAATATTGAGAGTTCTCTATCCTGTGTTCATATGGATCTCTACAATTAAGAAATTTTTATATCTTGGTTGGATTGAAGCTGCAAATATATTCTTTGTGAAGAGTGAAGAAATGTAAATCCTCTGGTTTCTAGTTATTGCTAAGTTCATGTAAGTCATAAGCTTCTGATTTTTATTATGAAGTAGGAGGAATTTGGTGATATTACATAAAAACCAGAAGAATTTACATTTATCAAATTTTTTATATGGAATTATACACAAATATCATTTTTAATAAAAACAGATCAGTCCATTTTTATATAAAGCATGACATTAATATGATATACTTCTGTCCTTAGGTTATATACCAAGGAAATCTATCATACTTTCCTCACCCTCTCTTACAATAGTGCTATAGTATTTAAGCATGAAAGAAACTCAGAATAACATCAAGGTGGTGAGATTTCAAAGATCTCAACAAGTATTTTCATTTTGAATCTTGACGTATATGTTTCTATATTCTAAGATCTGTTTAATTGCCTCTTATAGAAAACCATGAAATTGAAATATTATAATAATTTTATATATAATTGTATTTACATTAATAGGAAAGGACAGCAAGAATCCAGTGATATATTCCTGTATTCTATTTAATGAAATTCTCTAGCTCTTTATTGTCTTTAAAGCATCGTTTCAGCATACCTCTTTAAAAAGATGATTTTTAAAAGGTTTTTGAAAGTTAAAATTGAGAATTCTTATACCCCTCTGAGTCTCTCAAGTCAATGACAGTATGTTAAAAACACCACTAGGATAGAATTTATCTGAAATGTCTCATGCTTCCACTCTAGTGACCAGAGTTAATACAACATGTTAGCATAGATAGAAAAGTTTGGGAGGTCTGCTTACCAGATGATAGATAAGACTTAGAAAACAGAAACTAGGTACAAAGATTCATTGGACTGGTAGAAATTTTATTTGGAGTTCTTATTTAAAACGTAGTTATTTATTTCTTAATACCTTAATACTTCAACTCTGTGTGCACTTACTGTGGCTCAGTGCACCCTAAGTAGTTCCTGGTTGTTATCACAATGAGAAGAAAACATCAACATGAACAATGGAGCAGCCAGGAGAATAGTAACCATTTGTTATAACTTGAGATGTTACAGGAATTAGGTTATACTATTTTGTTTCTCAAATGTCTACAACAATATATTCTTTAACAAAAATAGAATATTCTTAGCCTCTTTAACTTCTTAAACTCCTAGCAAGGGTGCTAGGTTACTCAATTAAAAAAAAAAGCTTCTATTTTAATCAGTCTTGTTCTGCATCTCCTCTCTTGCTATAAGATAAATATTTTATACTTTGAAGCAGCACTCTATTTAAAACAAATGGATGATGGTCTTTCTTTGGTACCATGACAAAACACGGCTCTGTCCCTGGAATCAATAGAGGAGAAAACAATAGAAAGAGGGACATTACAATTCTGATAATGAACACAGAACCTTTATTGGAGAAGGGAAAATAAACATTTGTAAAGGCAAAAATATAGCTTCATGATTGTTTTTAAATTTGATAGTGCTAAGAAGTTACATATCCAGCTATTTGTATTTCATTGTATCTTGTTCTGTTATTTCTTTCTCCAGTTCAACCCAGATTCATAGGGCACACAGCCGGAAAGAAAATAGAAATCCGTGACTGTGGAGTTAAATGCTCAACAGATGTGGAGGTTACACAGTTGTTCTACTGATCTTCCAGGGAGAGTAAGAAAAGAATTTGAAACAACTCCAGGAAACAAGTGCTTAGGCTGAGTGTTTCCAGCACCAAGTAGAGAGGTTACATTTGCATGAATCATTGCCAGACTTAAAACCACCAAACCGTGTAGATTTGGCCCTATAGAAAAATTGGTTTTATTTTATTTCTGTGCGATTGTAATATTGTGATTTATAAGAAATATACATTTGGTTATTTAGATGAATATATATCTTGTGTATATTCAGTCTGCATTTACAGGTCCTGGCTCGAAGCTCCCAAAACTATTGGAATTTCCCAAGTAATAAGAGCAGTGGGATAATCTTTTGTCTTAATATTTGATCTTTTGTTCTCAGTTTCTGAAAATGCTTCAGAACCATAAAGGTGACATGGGTGTCTTGTTATTCATAGAAAGCCCTTTTCCACCAAAACTGGGTTTACCTAATGAGCTGACTTTTGGAAAGGATGGGGCTGGTTGCCAGAGGAACCAAGTATGAATAGAGATCTGGCACTTTCAGTCCTATGCCCTGATTTCTGGAGAGGGTAGAAGAGCTTGAAGTTGAATCAATCACCAATGCCCAATTATTTAATCAATCGTGTCTATGTTATAAAGCCTCCACATACACCCAAAACAATAGGGTTTGGAGAACGTCTGGGTTATGAACACATGACGATTTGCAAAGAGTGACACACTCAGAAAGGACATGGCAACTTCAATCCCTTTCCTCATATCTGTCCTATGCATCTCTTCCATCTGGATATTCCTGAGTTATCTCCTTTCATAATAAGTTGGTAATCTAGTGAGTAAACTGGTTTCCTGAATTCTGTGAGCCACTCAAGCGATTTAATCAAATGTGAGGAGGGGCTTGTTAGAAACTCTGACCTAGAGCCAGTTGGTCAGAAGTACAGTGATACCCTAGACTTGTAAATGTCATCTGAAGCCAGGCACTCTTATAGAATTAAGTCCTTGTGAGATCTGATGCTGTCTTCAGGTAGATAGTGTCAGAATTGAGTTGAATTGTAGGACACTCAGCTGGAATTAGAGCACTGCTTGGTGGTGTAGGGGTTGAACTGTCATATTTTGGAAATTGGGACCCAGGATTTTTAGTGTTATTCTATGATACTCTATTTGTTTTATCTTTTTTTTTTTTTTTTTACTAGATTTTATCATCGCTGTCAAGTTTAAGCTAGCCTTGGCTATACATTTATCTGAATTCTTACATTTAGTATATTTTCAGAATATCTCATTGGTTTTTCTTATTTTACATTTACTTTGTCCACAATACTATTACTTAATAAAAATAGCTTACTGGAGTTTGTTTCTCTTTTGCCCTCACACTGGAAATAGTATATGCAACTCTTTCAGCATTTAAAAGTTTAATATTTATTTTATGCCATCCTGTTGCCCAACAACTTAATATTTTTATTTCTTTGTTTTCACATATGTGATATGACTTATTTAAACAGCCTAGAAAATAATATAATGGAATACAAAAAGAATTATTTTGTTATCCATATCTAATGTCCACTCTATGTCTATGCCTACATTGCTAAAATATTTAATTTCAAATTACATTTCTGTATTGATAAACCTGGCTAATTTAGAGAATCAAAGCTTTTGAAACATAATTATAAAAACAATAGAAGGAAGAAATAAAGAACAAAAAGGAAGGAAGAAGGAATAAAAGGAATGAAGATGGAATAAAAGGAAAAAGGAAGGAAGACCTAGGCAAACAAAAATTAACATAACTTATGACAGTGATTTTAGAATTAATGGACAGGAATCCAAAACACTTAGGAAACACCAAAACTGATAAATATTAAAAAAATAGAAACCTAGGATCAGTCATCGCAACTTCTTACCAGACACATCTCCAGAGGCAAGGGAAACCAAAGCAAAAATGAACTATTGGCACTTCATCAAGATAAAAATCTTCTGCACAATGAAGGAAACAATCAATAAAACTAAAAGGTAACCTTCAGAATGGGAGAACACATTTGCAAATGACATATCTGATAAAGGGTTAGTATCTAAAATTTATGAAGGATTTATCAAACTCAACACCAAAAAACAGCATAGTAAAGAAATGGGCAGAAGACGTGAATAGACATTTTTCCAAAGAAGACATAATGATGGCTAACAGACCCATGAAAAGATGCTGAACATTACTCATCATCAGGGAAATGAAATACAAGTCAAATTGCAATGAGATATCTCCTCACACCTGTCATAATGGCTAAAATCAGCACACAAGAAACAACTGGTATTCACAAGGATGCTGAGAAAGGGGAACCCTCTTACACTGTTGGTGGAGATACAAACTGGTGCAGTTACTCTGAAAACGATACCGGAGTTTCCTCAAAGAGTGAAACATAGAACTACTCTATGATCCAGCAAACTGCACTACTAGGTATTTACCCAAGGATACAAAATTGCTGACTTGAAGAGATACATGCATACACCCTGATATTTATAGCAATATACCAACAATAGCCAAACTATGGAAAGAGCCCAAATGTCCATTGACTGACCGATGTACACACACACACACACACACACACACACACACACACAGTGGAATATTACTCAGCCATAAAAAAGAGTGAAATCTTGTCATTTACAACAATGTGGATGGAGCTAGAGTGTATTATACCAAGCAAAATAAGTCAGTCCGAGAAAGACGAATACCATATGATTTCGCTCATATGTAGAATTTAAGAAATGAAACAGATGAACATGGGGGAAAAAGAGAGAGAGGCAAATGATAAAAGACTCTTTTCCTTTTTAAATTTGTTTTATGTTTATTTATTTTTGAGAGAGAGAGAGAGAGAGAGAGAGCACAAGTAGGTAAGGGGAAGAGAGAGAGGGAAACAAAGAATCTGAAGCAGGCTCCAGGCTCTGAGCCATCAGCACAGAGCCCTCCACGGGGCTTGAACCCACAAACCGGGAGATGGTGATCCAAGCCAAAGTCAGACGCTTAACCAATTGAGCCACCCAAGCACCCCAAACAACTGTTACATATAGAGAACAAACTGAAGGTTGCTGGAGGGGAAGTGGGGGGAGATGGTTTAAAGGGTTGATGGGTATTAAGGAGGGTACTTGTGATGAACACTGGGTATTGTATGTAGGTAATGAATCACTGGGCTTTATTCCTGAAAGTAATATTATACTATATGTTGACTAACTGAAATTTAAATAAAATCTTACAAATGTGTATATATTATATATGTATAATGGACAGGAATTTAAAATAATTGTGGTTAATATGTTAAGGGCCTCATGAAAAGTAGACAACATCCAAGAACTGATGGGTAATATAAGCAAAGAGTGACACATTTTAGGAAAGGATCTATCTATTTATCTATCTACATATATATGTACATATATACATATTCCTAAAAATACATATATATGTATATATATATATACACACACATATATACATATATATATACACACATATATATGTATATACATATACATACATATATACACACATATACATATGTATGTATATGTCTATACATACATACATATACACACACACATCTAGGCATATCATATTCAAAGAACAGTAAAGCAAAAAAAAAAAAAAACCAAGAAAAAAATAAAACATTTTGCAGAAGGACAAAAATAAAAATATCTTTCACATAAAGGAATGAAAATAATAACTAAAACTTACTTCTCATCAAAAATCATGTAAGCAAGAAAAGAAATATTTAAAGCATTTAATTAAAAACAATAAGGGGGTGCCTGGATGGCTCAGTTGGTTAAGGATCCAACTCTTGATCTTGGCTCAGGTCACGATCTCATTGTTCATGAGACTGAGCCCTGCATCAGGCTCTGCACTGATAGCATGGAGCCTGCCTGGGATTCTCTCTTTCCTTTTCTCTGCCCCTTCCCCACTCTCTGTCTCTTTCTCTCTCCCTCTTTCTCTCTTTCTCAAAATAAATAAATAAACTTTTAAAACAAAACAAAACAAAACACCAACCTAGAATTCTTCATTGAGAAAAATTATCCTTCAAAATGAAGGTGAAATAAAGACTTTCTCACATAAAGAAAAAGAGAGGGGGAGGGAGGGGGAGTAGGAAGGAGAGATAGAGGATTCTTAGAAGAAATGTTTGAAGCTGTTATTCAGAAAGGAAGACAATTACATAGGTCAGAAACCTGGATAAACAGGAATTATCAGAGAAGGAATAAATGAAGGTAAAATGAATTATATTTTTCTTTGTCCTAATTGATCTCAACACTGACTCTTTGTTTAAACAAATAACTTTATCAGTGTAATGGGTAACTGAGTGATTATAGCATATGGACAAGTGAAGTTAAAGACAGCAATATCATAAGGAATAGGAGGAAAGAATTGGGAATACTATTATAAGGTACCTGCACTAAAAGAGGGGCATCACATAATAATATAGGAATCAATTCTCCAAGAATGTGTAATTATTAACATGTATGCATATATATAACAAAAGAGCTCAAAATATACTGGGAAAAAATTGATAGGACTACAAGGAGAAAGAGACAAACCTAGTATAATATTTGGGCAATTCAGTATGTTTCTTCAGTAATTAGTGTACTGATAATGTAGAAAATGAGTAAGGATATAGCTAAGTAGTATAGTAAGGAAGAGAGTTATTAATCAATAAAATCTAATTGACATTTATAAAATACTCCACCTAAAAACAGAATACTTTCTCAAGTTTACATGAAGGATTCATCAACACAGACAAATTTTGGACCATAAAACACATTTGAACAAATTTCAAAGAAGAGAAATCATACAAATATTTTCCAGATCACAAATTAGACATCTATACCAGAAAGTTAGAAATTCCAAAATATTTGGAGATTAAACAACACATTTCTAAGTAATGGATTAAAAAAGAAGTTTCAGGATGCCTGGGTGGCTCAGTTGGTTGAGCACCCAACCTCAGCTCAGGTCATGATCTCATGGTTCGTGGGTTTGAGTCCCGCATTGGGCTACAGCTCTCAGGGCCTGAAGCCTGCTTCAGATTCTGTGTCTCCCTCTCTCTGTGCACTTCCCCCACTCATGCTCTGCCTCTCTCTCCTTCAAAAAATAACTAAACATCAAAAAAAACTAAAAAAAATAAATAAATAAAATAAAAAAAAGTTTCAAGGGAGAATTTTAAATATCTACAATAAAAATGATAATGAAACATCAAGATTTGTGGAATTTAGTGAAAACAGTGCTTAGAGATAAAATTATAGTATTAAATTCATATATTAAAAAAGGAAGATCTAAAAGTCAATAATCTAAGTGTCTATCTTAGAAAACTAGAGAAAGGAGAACAATTTAAAATCAAAGAAAGCAGAAGAAATAATAAAATTATAGCAAAATAAATAAAAGTAAAAACAAGGAAATAGGAAAAAAATCAATGAAGTCAAAAGTTAGTTCCTTGAAAAGAAAAGAACAACTGATAAACTTTAGCCACGTTAACTAAGAAAGCAAAGATACAAATTATCAATATTAGAAATGAAAGAGGGGTGCGTGGGTGGTTCAGTCAGTTGAGTGTCCAACTTCAGCTCAGGTTATGATCTTGTGGTACACGAGTTTGAGCCCCATGTTGGGCTCTGTGCTGACAGCTCAGAGCCTGGAGTTTGCTTTGGATTCTGTGTCTTCCTCTCTTTATGTCCCTCCCCTATTTGTCCTCTGTCTCTCTCTGTCTCAAAAGTAAATAAACGTTAAAAAAAATAAATAAATGAAAGAAAAGTTGTCACTAATGATTTCATAAACTTTAAATGGATAGTAAAGGAATTATATGAGCAAATTTTTGCCCAAATAGTTAATAACTTAGATGAAATGGACCAATTTTTGGAAAGATTAAGATTATCAAAACTCACACACAAAGATATAGATAATCTAAGTAGGCCCATGTCTATTAAAGGAATTGAAAGAAATCACCATGGCTAGATGGTTTTACTTATGGATCATGTTGAGAGTATGTAACTTTGAGATGACTTAAACCTTTGTTTACATATGCTTCATATGTCTTTTTTTTTCTTCATATGTCTTCAAAGTAATATCTATACCTCACTGTCTGACTGGAAATATTATATATATTTTTTAATGCAGCCATATTATTACTGCAAAGGGTCTCCTTAAATTGTCATATGCTTGACACTGAAGGTTTTTTGTTTGTTTGTTTGTTTGTTTGTTTGTTTTTGAGAGAGAGAGAGCACAGTCAGGGGAGAGGCAGAGAGAGAGAGAGGGAAAGAGAAATCCTAAGCAGGCTCCATGCTGTTAGTGCAGAGCATGATTCAGAGATCGAACTCACGAGCCATGAGATCATGACCTGAGCTAAAACCAAGAGTTGAATCCTTAAACAACTGAGCCACCAGGTGCCCCTTGACACTGAAGTTCTTAAGTAAACTTCAGTCATTGTTACAATGTAGATAAATGATGATTAGTTGAAGATGCACCAACCGCAGATTTTGAGAAACCTCTGAATTCATGACAAAGTTGCTAACTGGCACGTTTGTTACTCCTAAGACTCTTTAGTACTGTCACAAATTAAGGGTTGCTTTCTCATTTTATGCTACTCCTTCCCCATCCTTGTAGCTCACCTCAGGCCTACCTCAACAGGAAGTTCCTGCCAGAGTGAGGCTCTGACTCTTGTGGGAAAATAGAGTAGTATTCCCCTTACACCTTCCTGAATGCCACTCCATCAGTTTCCTCATCTTTTCCAGCCTCTGGAGGCAGCCTACACTACTTGGCTTCCTTCCTCCATTTTCAAAGTCAAAATGGAAGGTTGAGTCCTTCACCTAGCACATCACTCCAACCTTGCTTCCATCACCACATCTCATTCATTCTATTGTTGACAGCATGTTTTGTTTTTGACCCAGGTGCCTCATAGCTCCCATAAACTTCCATGAACTATGGCAGACGATTTATTATCTTACAAGTAGGGTGAAACCTCAGATTCCTCACAGTTCTTGATATTAAAGGGGGTCTCTAGCTTTCATTTTAGCTTTCAATTGTTGATTAATCACATTAAGTCTTTCATTATCTTTTCTCAGTAAACATATTGTTCCTAGCAACAGCCACACTGGTTTTATTTAGCTCTGTATTCTGATGACATAGAGGGATGCCCAGAACATACTAGGTTCAGAACATTGTTAAATAAATGCATGAAAAAATGTATTATATAGACTCATTCTGAAGCTAAGAAACTTTAACACAAAGAAGAGTGTCAAAAATATATGAACAGAATCTTATCTTTTTTCACATAGATCCTTGAAAAAAGGACACAGTCCTAGATAGTCAAATCAGAGATTTGGAATGGCAAGAATTTAGCATCCAGCTATAACTACCTTCCTCACTTATGTCAAGGGTCAATTGGCCTATGCAATGTCTTTGGGTGTGAGTGATAATGATGAAGTAAAATTGCTCAGCTACTATATTAGGGCTCTCCAGATAAAACGGGACCAATGGGATATATACATATATAAAGATATTTACTATAAGGAATTAGGTCACGTGATTACAAAGCTGCTACATCCTGAGATCTGCATAGTGACTCAGTAAACTGGAGATACAGGAAAGCTGATGGTATAGCTCCAGTCTGAGTCTGGAAACCTGACAACCAGGAGAACTGATGTTGTGGTTCCAGTCCAAAGGCTGCAGACTCATGACCCAGAAATAGCTGATATTTTACTCAGAGTCTAAAAGTAGTGAAGAGCCCTTGTCCCAGTCTGAAGTCAGACATGCAGGAAAGATCCTCTCTTATCCAGGTCCCGGACAGAGAAGGAGTCAACGTTTTTGTTTTATGCAGGCCTTCAACTGATCAGATGATCCACATTCACATTAGGGAAAGCAATCTTTACTCAGTCTGCCAATTTAAATGCTAACCTCATCCCAAAACACCAGCACAGAAACTCCCAGAGTAATGTTTGACCAAGTATGAGGGCACCTGTAACGAAGTCAAGTTGACACATACATTAACCATCATAACTACCTATCTGGTGATTCATGGGAAAACTTTTGGGCATAAATAAAGAGAAAAGTACACCCTGTGTACTTACAGCTCTGCTGTTGTACAAACTTTACAAAACAAAGGCCTAGAAACAAAGGCTATCGCTTTCAGGAAGACTTCCCTACCATGACTGACAGATACCATTTCTTTCTCTTCCCACATGATTCTTATCTGTAGAAATAATATTCTATTTAAACAAAACCTGATTCTTTATGAAAATCCTTTGCCAAATCTTGGCTTTTACATTAGTCTTTTGGGAAAAGATTACGACACTGATTATTGATATTTTTTTACTCTCTATTTTTTTATTTTCTGGTATGAAGCTGAGTGTCCTGCACATAGTAATCCATCAACAAATGTTTGTTAAGTAGGTGAAAATATGATTATAACTAAATGTTTCTGTAAGGAGACTAGAGAAACAGGTAAAACAGCCTGATATTAATCTATCTTACAGAAGGAGAGGGTACTGCCTAAAGATGAGTCCGTGTTTAATATAGTAAAACAATAAACTTGAACAGTTACACATCCTTTCACTTCAGCTTTAACCTTTATTCTGGAACAGAACTGAACCGGATATGCCAAAGCTACTGTTTCTGTTCAAACATACCCTTGGTAACTATGCACTCTCCTTTTAAAAAGCATATCTTTGAAGACACATCTTTCACAAGCCTGACACAACAATCTAACCAGAGTAGAAAATATAAGCACTTGGGTTTCAGAAGCTTTCACAAACATGCAAAGAGGACGGTACATGACATCCTTTACGCTACTCAGAGAGAAGCAGGTCACCAGCGGCTACTCTTGCATGGTGCGGAACTCTGAGCAAACACTGATTTCATATGACTCAGCCAGTGTAAGAATGTTATGTACTCACACGTAAAATGGTTGAGAAAAAGAAAACCAAATAAAGCCTGTAGAAAAGATGACAGCACTTATTTATATTTGATAACCTCTTAGCAAAGCTGAGCAAAAGCAGAAAAAAAAAAACCTCAAAAATACAACTTTTACAAAACACAGGAATGAAAACATCAACAACGATACAAACTGCTGCACACATGTGTTCCAATTTGTCTTTTCATTCAAAGCATGTTTTTGAAGTATATATTTTTCTTTCCCCCTTACATGTAGCTGCCAAGATAATTTGACTTTATAAGTACAATGAATACTATTTATTGGCCAAGCACCACAAAAACTATATGAAATCTCCAGAAAATAGAGAAAAAATAAATTTAACACTGATCCTAAACATTCTACAAGTTCCTTTAGGTTATTTGATACTTGTATTCTTATTTTTTTTTTCTTTTTCTCCCATACATAACTAAACATGTGCATGATTTGGGTAATCTACTTTTTGTTGTTCAATAATAAAAATATTTTTTGTTGAGTTGATGAAGGAAAGATTATCTTTAATCTGATTTTTTTGTTTTTTTTTCCTATTACTGTATAGAACTATTTAAATTATTACATTAATTATAATACTTAAATCTTACTGTAAGATGACAAATCATTCCAAATACTGGATTTATATATTTTTCTGAGAGAGTTGAGGCAATCATTGGGTAGATCCAGGTGAATTCGGTAATCTGAACATCTAGTAAATTTGGTCTGGAATCACCAATTCACTGGATATGATGTGGTCAACTATTTAGAAGTTCCAATTTCCAAGTAAAATTTTAATGAATCAGCAAGTACTTTTTATGTGCATACTTTTCAATTAGCAGCTGGCAGAAGTGGGTAGAATGTATTTATATATTACACTATGGTTCTGAAAAGGATTGGAAGCCCTTCAATTGTTTAAATCAACAGAAGCAGTTCCATATGTGTAAGTAAAATTTCTTTTTGTTTGTTTGTTTGTGCCAAAGAAAGAGGGATATGGGGAAGTAGGACACAAGAAAAGGAGGCAATGGAGGTTTGAAAAGATGACAAATCTGTGGCTTCAGGCTAACTTTGCATATCTTTCCCCCGCAGTGTGGGTCAGAGGGGCTTCCTCTCTATGGCATAAACTGCCTCTTCACTTCTCGGTTTATGGAGTCAATTCGGATTAAGCCTCTGGAAGCCCAGAAATAGAAAAGCATTATGAACAATACAAAGCAAATACAATTATATATGTACACAAATATATATATAGCATACACTTTTAATATGAAGAAATATTAAGAGATAAATGTTGAAGCTAAGACTAAAATATTCTCCTATGTGCTATCGGCTGCTGGCTTCCTAAAATAACAGTTACAAATCCATTCTGCTTTCAACAGGTGTTTTTAATCAAAATTCTCATATGATTTATCTGCTAAGGCCTTTCTGGTAAAAGGAAAGTTGTTTTTTATCCACAGCTTCTTTGAAGATCCAGGTATCTGGGCATATTCATGCCTAGATCTAGGCAGCTAGGATTCCATTCTGATTAAAAGTAATACATGGAGGGTGTGTGCATGTTGTGTACGCATTGTTCATGATAACATGGCAGGTAGCTCCACATTTCTCTTGATACATTAGGCAGGACTCACCACAGGAAACCAAGGAAATTTATTTTTACTTTCCTTTTACGTTTGTTTAGACAACAGTATTCTTCCTGTGTATTCAGAAGACTTGTTGCTGGTTATAGGCCTACCAATTGCCAGGAGCATTTAAAAGATTTTCAAATGGCCTTACATTGACTTTAGGGTATTTGTTAATGCCCTTGTCAATCACAAGCTTTAAAGCACTTTCACTGTGTGGCGCTCAGTGGCTTCTCTCCTTCACTGCCTTCACTATTTCTCCGACTCTCAGTGTTTTTTCATGAGGAGTGCACAGCTCCATGAGGTATGACTTTATATAAAACATTTGTATTTTTGCATTCGATGTAATATTTAGTGGCACAGAATTTGCCTTGATCATTGAGGGCTATTTCCCTAGCCTTTTTGCTATATAATGGAAAAGAAAAAGTTCATTATCCAGAGATTTATAATTTTACTTTGCATTTGATATTACATTTCTGCTCTAACCTCTGAACGTTCTATGATGTACTGATTTCAAAAAAAAAAGCACTGTGTATGAACAATGGAATGTGCATTTTAAATTGTATGGTAATTATCTGGTAATATCTTCTTGGGCTCTTTTCAATCAATGTTTCCTTCCAGCATATGACTATTGTAGGAATCTGCCTATTAAAATTCAAATTAGGTAACAAGGTGCAAATTGCCTCAAGAATGTTTTTTTTTTCCTCTTTTGCAAATTCTTCTTCATGTTTATAGCTCTCACAGTTGCTATACTTTCCATGATGCTGAATTTTCATATGAAATTATCGCGCAGATATGAATATGGTAGTTCTTAAATGAGAAACATGCACATTTCCGTCATGTTGCCTTTGAAATGGAAACTCAACTGGTTAGCACGTTAACTAGAGCATAAGAAGCTAATTAAGAATCCTCCTAAATCCTGAGGATGAGTTTAGTAGGGAAATATAAGTCAGTTTTCAAAGTTCTTAGTATCACATAAGTGAAATTTTTGATGGGGGCAATGTAGTAATCTCACTCCTGGGGCTTATGGATGTAGCCTGACTAAGTTGCTTATGAAAATGTGATTTCTCAGGGCTTTGGGCAAATTTGATTTAAGGAAAAAAGCCAAGGAATTTTTGATAGAGCGCTGAAATGACAGGTTAATATTATTGGGGAAAAAGTGGAAATGTACACTTTTCCATTTCAGTATTTCGATTTTGTCAATAGGATTGGCACTATAATTATCTCTGGATTAGTCACAGGCCTATATACTTGTTAAAAGCGAATATCAAGTAAACTGTAACTTGACAGGAAATTTGTTTTAAAAGATATGATGGGGAGGGGGCGAGAAGTTCAAACAGAGAAGAAGTCGAGCGTTTTAAAACTTAACTGCTGAAACTTAATATTACTTTTCAAAAGATGTGGTTGATAAAGACAGCTTCAGAGAGTCTCCACTTCCTCAAGAACCAGGAAGTTTCTAACAGTAAAAATATCACCAGTCAAGCCCTAGGAGGTTCCCAGAGTCTTCCTCCCCTGGGATTTAACCCACCTTCCATCCAGCACATGGCCTGTGACTCCTTCTAACACAGCAGAAGGACAACAGAAAGTATCTGTTGAATGGAAGGATATGAAAAGCTTTCTTCCTGCTTCTTTCTTCCATTCACTGATCTATCACTCTACTTATCGATCATAACCATAACCATCTACTATGGTTACGCAACTCATTAGGTAGGTGAAAAGTGTTTGCTGTGTTTTGTTCTTCTCTTCGTTTTGTTTGTTTGTTTGTTTTCTTAAACTGAAATTTGTTCCTCAACAGCAACGGTCACATTTAAAGATTTCAGTGAAAACAAAACAAAACAAAAAACAATAAAAACAGAACAAAGGTAGGCCAGATGAACAGACTATGACAAAAAACAACTATATATAGTTGATACAGTTTTTGGAGTAAAACATAGCTCCTTAATTTTTCCCCTACCCATACATTTTCCTATATATTTAGGATAAAAGTTGTTGAAGAGAAATGTAATCATTTTAAGGCAAAGTACAATGCATATTCAAAATATATATATAAAAAAGAGTCATTCCTTGAGGAATACTAGATATAATCTATAGTAGCCACAGATATACAATACAGAACTATGAAAACTTTAGAGCACACAGAAAATGAAAATTCTTCTTTTAGGAATGTAGTCCAAAGATATGCTTATTTGCACAAGATGTATACAAAGAATGATTAGAGTTGCTATAACAATGTTTTTAATGGCAAATTCTGAATAAAAATTAAAGGTTCAGCAAAAGGGGAATGATGATGGGATTTTAAAATTCATAATCACAGCATTTTTCCTTTTTAAAAAATACATATTCCAAGTTAAACTTGTCCCAAACTCTACACATTTTTGTTTTCAAAATTATGACATGAACACAACAGGGATGATAAAAGGCAAATAAGTGACAGATTAGACAAAATTCCAAAGTGACTATGAACAAAAATATCTCTCTACTTCTCGGTTTCTACATTTATAAATTAAACCCCATTCTTTGTCTTTGCAAGATTACAGTGAAAATTGAATTATCAGCATGTCAACTATGTCATACTACGTTTGGAATATGGTAAGTACCATAATCACAGTAGGCTCAACAAATGGTCATCTTACATTTTTTTTCTTTTAAAATTTTTTAACGTTTATTTATTTTTTGAGAGACAGAGAGTGACAGAGTGTGAATGGGGGAGGGGCAGAGAGAGAGGGAGTCACAGAACCCGAAGCAGGCTCCAGGATCTGAGGTGTCAGCACAGAGCCCAGTGCAGAGCTTGAACTCACAAGCCACAAGATCAAGACCTGAGCCGAAGTCAGATGCTTAACTGACTGAGCCACCCAGGTGCCCCCCATTCTTTTCTTTTATAATGCTTGTTTAATAAAAAACAAGCACTACTATATTAGCTTCATTCAGATTAGTGTATGATATAGTAAAAATAATAACAAATCAAAAAATTATCGTTGACCTCTGTTAGGGAATTTTTTTCTATTTTGCCTACCTATATAGCCCAGTAGGTGCTAAGATATTTAATTAAGTTCAATTAAATTGTTGACTACCTGTAATTTATTCTGCATTTTGCTAGGTGTTGGAGATAACAGAGGTGAGTACTACAGAGATTCTCTGGGCACTGTAAGAGAGGCAAATAAGTATAATGCACTGAAAAGTATAATATAGAAATAGATACAAGTCACAATGATACCACAGGGGAGGGTCTGCTTAACTAACCGTCTTGAAGAATGACAGAGCAGTCTTCCCAGAAGATACGACTTTTGAGGTGGGTTTAGAAGTTTAACCAGATGGATAAGGAGGCAGCAATTGCTAGCCCAAGGTCAAGACACAGAGAAAGCCATGTAAAATGCTTTCACATTTGGAGGAATAGTGAGCATATTTCCCACAGGAGCATAATATAAACAGGGAATGGAGAAATGGGCAATAGGGACTGAGAAGGAGGCTAGGGTCAGTGTCTGGAAGACCTTCAGGAAAACCCAAAGCCCTCTTATACAACTGCATTATATATTTTTTTGCTTCCTTTTGAGAAGCAGATGAGTTTAAAAATGTCTGTTTTTCTTAGGATGTTCCATTAAGAACTCTGTGACCCTCTTCTGAAAGATAAACTTTGCCGAGAAAATAGAAAATGTACAGTCTATAGCATCTCTGTGCAAAGTCTCCTTGTTTGGAGATCAGGCTGACTTGCCTTCGAAAATTCTGGTAGAGAAGATAAACTTGCCCTTAGTTGAAAAGATTAATGAACAGATGGCGTTGCTGTCCCATAAGTCTTCCCTAAGGGAAATAATAAAAGGGGTCACTTTTCTCCCCACCTGAGGAGCCACCTGGAAGTACCCATATAGGACTCGGCAGAATACAAACTCTTCTAATACTGACCCAGTGAGCCTTATCAGCCCTCTGGAATGTGTGTGACTAATATTGGAAGGCTCTTTAGCACCATCATGGATCGTGGATAATAAAAAAAAAAACAAAAAAAAAAAACAATAAAAACTGTTCCCTGGTCTTCCTTCCTTCCTTCCTTCCTTCCTTCCTTCCTTCTTAATAACTTCCCAATCTCTTCCATTGTTATTGGTTTGTTTAGGTTTTCTCTTCTGGAGTCAGTTTTGATAATTGCATTCAGGAATGAATTAAAAATATGCATTACTACTATTTGCCCATCTTACAGTCCTTGAGGTTTATGTTTTATATCTGCACTGCTCTCTCCATGTGTCCATTTTCCTATCTATGGGAAAAAATCCTACTTTGCAGGCTTCCTGGCTCAATATCCATTTGTCATCCACTCACAGGTTAGAGAGTAAGCAAGCTAGAATCAGCATATATAGCGTATAATATAGTGCAAAATTTATTAACTCCATAAGACAGGATATGGGTTTGGTTTTCCTCAACAAGATTTTACATAGATGAATTAGAATTAACTTTTTATTGTTTCTATATAGTTATGTTTCTATTGTTTAATTGGATACTCTTATATTGTAAGTAGGAAAAGACAACTATATTGCCATCCACTGATCCACTCATACATTATTCAACATACATGCAGGGACAATATTTTGTCACATATAATAAAAAAATGACAGTTGTAATTAACTACCTTAAAAATTGATAATAGGAATATCTTCAAACAAAAGAAAATCTCCCCTATGACCACGAAAAGTTATGACTAAGCCACTTCAGATCAAAATAATTGACGTTGTGCAGATGACAGAATTATTGCCAGTATATATATATATATATATATATATATATATATATATATATATATATAGAACAATCCATGATCAATAGTTATTGAACAAATAGCTATGGATAATACTTGAGGTAAACAGCATTAGCACTTTGAGTGTTTCAGTCTGCTATGACTTGTAGAGGGCAGGAACATGTTAAAATTTTAGCCTGAAAAGGCAAAGCTTGAAGGCCTTAAATCTAGTGAAGAACTTTTATTCCCGTGGCACTTGGTTAGTACCCCTCTGCTAGACCGGGACACCTGTTCCCCCTCGATTTTTACTATGAACTGATAAGTCTGGTCTCCTAAAAATGGATTTCTTTACTCTTCCCTGAGTCCCAGTATCATCAATACACCTTGACTCCATGTTTTTAACTGTTTTATTTTATTATAGATACACCTATTGCAAAATCCAGCCTTTTGCCATTGTTTTACAATGTTGCATTTTTGTGATTAATGCTAATTGGTTTTAATGGATTGCTTTCCAAATTTAATTCATTCTTATTGATAAAATTGGTGCCAGGTTGCAACCTTGTATCTCTATATTTCTTATATATTATATTTCTATGTCAGTGTGGGAAACCAAACGCAAATCCGACAAATTATGAAGCCTTTCCAAACTCAACCTCGCATTAGAGGTTGACACACCTTAAAGCGATGAACAAACATAAATGTAAAAGATAGCTACTTCTCTACAGCTGAGAAATATAATCAATTTTATCAAAGGTATCTCATAATATAGAGATTTTAAGGCAGAGAAAAAAAGTACATAAAGAGACAAATTTTCCCATATGTTGCTACCCCCAAACCCAGTCCTTTAATGCTTGCTGCAAGCAATTGAGTGGCTGAACAGGTCTAGAGAAATTATTGGCATTCAAGTACTCCTTTATAGTACCAAGAAGACTCATATCACGCCCAGGTAAGCAGGAGGGGAACCATGAAGATTCTATTAAACAATAATTTTTGGTGAAAATTACAAATGTTAACAGGAGAAAAAAATATACATATGTGTGTGTGTGTGTGTATCACTATGCAAATATTTATAATATACAAATGATGGAAAATGTAATTTTGAAGGAGACACCCTAGGAAAAGAAGACGTATTTGTATAACTTTGAATTCTCAAGGAAATTTTTAATGAATTCTATAAAATAGATAAAAGGGGAATTGGAAGAGTTTCAGAATTCACTTAAAAGACAAATACATCAACACTGCTGGCAGCAAAATTTACAACAAATAATGTAGAAAAACAAGTGGGAAACTGCTGGAATTGAAGGCACTGTAGAAGAAACAAATTAATGAAAAATAAGATAATGTGCATGGAGGACAGATGAGGCTAATCCATCAAATTCGTAACAGATGTAATTGCAGAAATGAACTAACAAGTAAATCAGAGAATGTATTTGAAGATATGAAAGAATACTTCATTAAAATGAAGGACAATCAAAATAAAATTATTATTGACAAAACATTATTAAATAATCTCATACCAGACATGGTGATAAAAATATTAAATTTCAGGAATAAAGAAAAAAAATGGACACAAATACAAGTGAAAAACATAGAGATTACCTGTAAATACTATGGCAAAATATCAGGCTCACCTCAGACATCTCTAGGCATACACCATTTTGATGAGGCGATTTTGACACAGCCCTGTCCACAGTCCTCTTTTGACAGAGGGACCTTCTGAATTAGCTTACAAAAAAAATAGGTTAGTGTTATTTATTTTTTAAATTGCCTAATGGGTAGAACAAACACCTTTTCCATCTTAAATAAGCATCCCATCCCTGACTCTGCTTTATGTGTGTATCATTAAGATTGTCTAATTTTCTCTTTGATGTCAAAAATGTCAGTGGTTTGCTAACATTTCATTATAATTTTGTTTTTAGTTTGTCTTGACATTTTCCCTAGGTTTTCTTTATGTATTTTGTTGCTTCCTTGTTGCATAAAATTCGTTGTATTTATATATTTTTATTGTATTGTTCCTTTTGACAATTAAAAAGTTACTTTGTCTAATTTGATGCTTTTTATAATGAATTCAAATTTGTATGATTTAATATCTTGACCCAGGATTTTTTTTTTTTATTAAATTTTTTTTTAAACGTTTATTTTTTTTTTTGAGACAGAGAGAGACAGAGCATGAACAGGGGAGGGGCAGAGAGAGGGAGACACAGAATCTGAAACAGGCTCCAGGCTCTGAGCTGTCAGCACAGAGCCCGACACGGGGCTTGAACTCATGGACCGTGAGATCATGACCTGAGCCAAAGTCAGACACTTAACCGACTGAGCCACCCAGGCGCCCCTCTTGACCCAGGATTTTATCTTACCTTTTGTATTTATTGTATCTTTGAACAGTATTTACATTCAGCCTCCTTAAGACAATTTGTTTTTGGCAAGTCTCTTACAATCTTATATATTTTAAAAACACATTCCAAATGCTTTCTTTTAACAGGTATACTTTTTATTAAATCTTTTATCTCCTGCGTTTCTGTAAGCTTTCTATTTTTGACATTTTTTTCTTTTAAAGTTTGTTTCCTGTTTTATTTCTTTTCTAATTTTCCCTACCAGTCAACTTTTTTAAATCACATCTTCCTCACTCAACCCTGCAGCTGGAGAAGAATAATTGCTATTAGTTTTGTTTTGTTGTTTTTCCTCCTCCTCCCTCCTCTACCTCCTCCTCTTCTTCTTTCTTTTATCCATCTAAACTCTGAAAGTCTTATAGCCACTGTATTTCTCAACTTTACAAGCAAAACAACATACATTGTACTTAAATTTCTCATTTTTTTTCGCATTCTCAGGTTTGTATGCTCAAGTGTTTACTCCGTCTTTTAGATCTAAAGTATTGTTGTTATTGGCATTCAAGTACTCTTTTATAGTACAAAAAAGACCCATATCATGACCAGGTAAACAGAGATGGGACCCATGAAGAATCTAAGCAATAATTTTTGAAACATTATTTCAAAAATTATAAACTTTAATAAAGTTTTAAATGTCATTCAAAGTATATTTCTATTTATCTCGATTTTAAAATGTAGTCATTGTACAATGGGATTTTATTCACACAATTTCCTCTCCAATTAAGAATTCCTTTTTTTAGATAAAGTGCTGTTACATTTTATATATGGTTATATTCTACTGACAGCAAGTAGGATGTAAATTGACCTCAATCAAATTGCTATTGAAAATCCCTTAAATTACAGAATTATGAGTAATATGTATTCCATTATCTCCTATAGAGGGTCCAAAGTTCTTATTAGGACTACACATGCTATGTAAGACCTGCATATGTGAAAGAGATTCAGTGTAATCCAAGTCAAATATTATACTATTATTTACTGAGATACGTATTTTTTCTTTTTTTTTAAATTAATTTTACTGTTTATTTATTTTTGAGAGAGAGACAGAGTATGAGCAGGGGAAGAGCAGAGAAAGAGGGAGACGCAGAATCCAAAGCTCTCTCCCGGCTCTGGGCTGTCAGCACTGAGCCTGAGCGGGGCTCAAATTCGTGAACCTCAAGATCATGACCTGAGCCGAAGTCAGACGCTTAACTGACTGAGACACCTAGGCACCCCTACTGAGATATGTTTTAACCAGGTCTCATTATCTTAGTTTGAAAAACTATTGTGGAAAAAAAAAAGCCTCTAAGTGACTAATTTCTGTATTTTACATGATTGAGGGTATTATTCACCACACACATACTACATTATGAGCATTTCAGTTATTACATTTATAGACTAGGAATCATGTAACTAATCATGAAACTCCCTTTCTCTTGGCTACTTGGATTTCACAGACAAATTTATGGCAATTGATTGACACACTCTTATCCAAATATACATTTTTATCTCTCTCCTTTATTCAATATGTATTTGCATGAGTGTCAAATTTCTCATCTAATTATTTTTATTCATTTTTATTATCATCCGATGTATATTCTTTGTCAATCAATCTCATTTAGGAATAAGGTACAGTATAAGTTAATAGTAATCTAGAGCATCTATTAGTTGTGCATCACACTGGGAGGCAAGCTGACAGATCAAAATCTTAAGCAGTGTAAGATTAAGTATAAAACTAAAGGTTCTAAGTGATATTGAAATGTAATAAGAGGAAAATTCAGACTGTTGAAGTGGTTAGAAAAGACTTCAGGGAAGATGTAGAGTTTAAGCTTGGTTTTAAGAAAAGTAGGAAAAGTATTTTTACGTTAGAAAAATATACAAAGGAAAAAAACAGAAAGGCCTATGTGAGGACTGGTTAAGGAGGCCATCCTACTGGAATAAAGGTTCCTGTAAGTAAAGAAGGTAAAAAAGTTAAAACAGACATTAAGACAAGAAAATGTCAAGATGTTGCTATCATTAAACAACTATGAACTTTATCCTGCTGGCACATGGGTGTTATTGATAATTGATACAAATAAAATTGACATTGATGAAACTAGTTTTAAAAGAAAAAAAAACCTATCTTGTGATAATGTGTCCAACAGATTAGATAAGGTTGCAGAGATAAGGGAGTCCATTAGGAAACTATTTTGATAGTTCAGGCATGATAACTAACACAGGATAAAAATGTTAGTACGTGTTCATCCAATAAATTAATGAATGACATAACAAAGCAATGGACAAGAGGAAAAGGAACACCACTTAATAAGATGAATGTGAAAATAATTACCAATGATGAATTGACAAAATTGGAAACTAATTGCAAAAGAAGGTGTAAAAAAGATTAGCGATTCAGTTCAGATGGTTACAGTGTTTGCAAAAATATGACAGGCAAGAACAGTAACACCTTTACTGAAGATGACTGATTTGGTATTAATTACATTGAATTTGAGCTGAAAAAAATCCAGATGAAAATATATTTAGAAAGCAAGATTACAAGGCAGAGATTTTGTTTGTTTGTTTCATCCAGATTTACTTCAAGCACATAAAAAAGTACATGGCACATAGTAGGCACTCAATATATATGTCTTATATTAAATCGAAATGGTTAGGCGGGTGTGACTTGACTGAAGTTCACAATAGACATTATGTCTGGTGGTAATTATGTACATTATCTACATAAAATAATATTGAAAGCATTCTTCTGAAGTGAACTTAAAATAATATAGCAATACCATTTTAATAGTGTACATTTATTGAAAATATGATTTATTCTCAGAATCTACTATGATCTTATTGGATTATCTTATTAAATATTCTTGAAAATATTTGAGCAGAGATTGAGATCACCACAAACCCATATTGAAAGACACTCCACAGATTTAAATGAAAGAGAAGGAGTTTCTGACTCACAGTTTACTGGGAGGTTGTGACCTGTTGTGTGTGTAACTATTCCATTCATTCTAGTTTAAAAATATTTTGGTATCTGTTCAGGGTTCCCTTTGTTGTATGTCTTTTCATTAGAAGCATAATATAAGCGAAGAATAGAGATCAATTAAACACAAAGAGCCTGAGGAATTACATGGAGAGCTTCTCTTCTCACTATTATTAAATAGAAAATAGTTCATTGAATGTATTAGATCCTTCTAGCTTTCAGCATATTACTGGAAAAAGGTGGCCTGAGAGTATCTACTCATAGTAGTTACATGCAGATCTGTGGAACAAAAGCAGGATGAAAAAGGGATAATTTCACTTCATCAAAAAAATAAATACGAGCAAATGGTATTTTCTTGCTCTTTCTCATAATAATCCACCTCTGATTTGGGAAATATTTATGAGATCTATAATTGTAATTACTTCATTTTTATATTTCCTGAAAAAAGAGAAAAATAAAAAGGAGATCTGATCCTGCTACTGTTGTGTGAACAATTTAACCTTAAAATTATATAGTTACTACTTTTCCATGATGTTTTATTGATTTTCTTTTGGTTCAACTTCATTGATTAAATGAGACAAAACATGGTATTGAGGTGTGTCTCATTAATGTTTTCATCAAGATTGGATCAAATCTAAACAGTACAGTATCTTCCAGCCTGAACAAAAGCCCTATTTTATAGGAGAGTTACCTCTTTCTTGCTTGTTTTCTTGCTTTCTTGCTTTCAAGGGCTGGTTGCTTTCACTTGCTTAATATTTAAGTACAAAAAGTGATGCATTTACAGTCTGACCTCCTCATAAATAATAAGTAATCAAAATAAATATTTTAATTAAAAATTGCCAAAGTCATTATAGGTCCATAGTAGCTAAATGGTATTTGAACAAGAGAGAAAAAGAAAGGAGAGAGAGGGAAAGGTGAAAAAAATAATTAAAAAGAAAAAATTTGATCATTTATCAATTGGTCTTAGTATCAAATAAATACTTAACATTCCCTTTTATCTATGGGACTTTCTGAAGAGTCAAACTGTTCTTATGTAACATAAGAATTTACTCCACCATGCATAAGAATCCTATACCGGGATATGAATACGTGAATTTTTTATGGCCCCAAACAACAACAAAATTGTCCAGATGAAGGCGAATGGGTGTCTGTCAGAGATTCTGAGAATTAATACAGGAATCTCTAAATTTAAACTTTCATGAAATATGCCCAGTTCAGATATGAATTACCAGCTTTGTTATCATTTCTTATCTTTCAGGTTGTTCCTTTACTTAATATGTTGTGATCATTAAAAACAAAACAAAACAATAACAAAAAGCAACAAGTCTAGATTTTCCTCTATTATCTTTGTGATACTGATTTGTTTCTTTCTACTTTTGCTTTTTTTGTTCTAGATTTTCTTTTTCTTTTTCATTTTTAGATTTTATGTGAGGAGCTTATATACCACTTTTTATTCTCTTTAAAATTTTTTTAATGTTTATTTATTTTTCAGAGAGAGAGAAAGAGTGAGCATGAGCGGGGAAGGGGCAGAGAAAGAGGGAGACAGAATCTGAAACAGGCTTCAGGCTCTGAGCTGTCAGCAAAGAGCTGGACGTGGGGCTTGAACCTGAGGACTGTGAGATCATGACCTGAGCTGAAGTTGGACACTTAAACTGAGCCCGCCAGGCTCCCCAACCACTTTTAATTCTTAATCTACTTCTCATAAAAGCAAAATCAGGAAATAGTTTTGATCAAAAGTTGCATATGATCAAGAGTTTATTTCATATTAAATAATTAAGATTTTGAATACAGCATACTGATCTCTCCTCCTCTAGCTTCTGTTTCCCCTATTCCTGAAATCCTCATCTGGTTCACTCCTACTCATGCATACCATATTTTTCTATAGTCCACTTGGTTAAATAGGGACCTCCATTCCCTAAGATCGCTTTTCCCATTGGGTTCCTAATTAGAGCTGGCCCAGGAGCAACATATAAGAGATTAGAGAAGTGAAAGTGAGCTAACAGCATTCCCATCCACCTGTCTTTTTGAGTGCATATAGATGGCAGAAGGACTCAGAGGTGCCTGGTGGATTCCAGCTTGTTCTTGCTCTCCTCCGCTCTGTAACCAGCTTTTCTATCCAACTGTTGACAACCTGATAACTAACAGTGACCACAGATAAAAACAGGTAGAAGTTACACAGAAATAAGAGCTTCCTCTCAAATTCTTTAGAAATGTCCCTTACAGCCTTCTTAGCTGGTTACATTTGTATATACTAATATTCACAAACGACAAAACTATAGTTAGATTTCTTCAAGCAAATCACAAGTTTTTATAGTAGAGGTACCAGTTAGCTGAGTCATGAATATAGAAACTATACAGGTATTTCAAATAGGAATGGATTTAACCCTGGAAATCAGAGGTTTGCCTAATTGTTGGAAGAGCCAGGACAGTGAAGATAAGAAAGCTCCTGGTAGATTTCACAAAACTGGAGAGTGTAGAAATTGTAGAAAATTGCCATTTACGTTCTCAGTGGCCTACAGCAACAAAGTGGATGACTCTCAGGAGGGCACATGGAAGTGGCTGGCAAACATTTACAAGTGGCATCTGCCAAAGCCATATGCCAGCTCATAGCTATTGGCTGAAGAATAGTTACTTCTACTTTTCTTCCATTTCCCAAATATTTTAAGAGTACCTCTCATTGGTAGAAATAACCATACTGGCAGGAGATAATGACAAATCCACTTTCCAAATTCTAGTTCCTATCATGCATGGAAAGCTTAGACAGAAAGGGTGTTACATGTGATATCGTGATTGCTTTTGATATACAAATCTATTTAGAGTCATTTATCTCCTCAAACCTCTACCCACAATTTCGTTTTTCCTCCTAATGTTGTTTTTTTTTTTTTTTTTTTGGTCTATTGGTAAAATTTAAGGTTCTCCTAAAAGTGATAAGATTATACACTTTTATTGTGTCACATATATGCTATTTTATTTTTAAATAATAACCAACTTTTCTAATTATTCTCTTGAAGGAAAGTTACAATACACACATAGAGATTTGAAGCAGCATGTGTGAAAAACATCTGAAAAAAATTAAAGTTTCTGGACAGATGTTATAAGAGTCTTGTAGAAAAAGCTATCAGCATTACAATCCCAGTTCTAATTTACTTTACATCAGGCATTTAAATTTATTATCTTTAGGCCATATGTTCCAAATGAAGCTTGGTTCTATATTCATGAATCAGTTGACAATGAATAGTTAAGTTCTGCTAATTCAGAAAGGTGAAGTTGAGTGAGCTTATTTAAATGGTAGAATATTTGTAACTACAAATTCTACATACCATCAGAAAACTTCCAAAAAAGACCTGCCATATGTTTTAAGCCGTGATGGAAATGGTTTAAAAAAAAACCTGCAGCTTTTATGCAGCTATAGTTGAGAATATCTTAGCATTTCCATTAAAATTCTATTTTCAGAGTTTTCAGCTTGGCTCTAAAATTCATTGTAGACTAAAACTTAACATGTGAAATCTAAGGGAATATTAAGTAACAGAATATGTTACAATAATTAAAAGGCTTCAACATTTTATAAGTCTTCAATACATTAGCAGTACAGTTAGATTTAACTTATTAAAAAAATTCGTGCCCCATGGACTATTGGTTGAGGCTAACTTCAGTGTCATAATGAACTGCCAGTATGACAGCATACCAGTCACACTCTTCATGAACATGGCGCTCTACTTGCTAGAAAGAGCAAAAATGACCTCAGGTTGAAAAACTGGGAGTGTGAGGCAGCATTCCCTGAACTTCCAAAGACCTCAGTTCTAAAAGTCAAGGATAGGTTCCAGGTTGTCTGAAAAGTAGCCCAAATGGGAAGTGCTGTGCTATCAGTGAATATTTAGAGATTGGGTACCAAAACACTTAAGTAGAACCTGAACAGAGTTTAAATAGAACTGAACATATGAACTAGAGACTCCTTCCAATTGACAGAGTCAGTGAAGATCATATAAAGAAGATCTTTCCATTTGTGATATAAAGCATGATTCTCTCCCCCAACAGCCACGTCAATCAGAGTCAGTTTGGATTATCAACTGAGAAAGCCTGCAGAAGAGACCCAACTCCTCTCTACAGCATGTTCCTAGGAATACATTCCTAGAGGAACCTTGTTGATCCTCCTAGGGCTTACTTTGGGTTTAAGGGGTAATGCAGAAGAGTGGAGAGCTTCTGTATTGTCAAAGTCACATCTGAATCAGAGAAAGCTGTGTTTGAGCCTTGGGTTCTGCTATTTTCAGCCTGTGTGATCTTGGGCAACATGATAACTACTTTAAATTTCAATTTATTAACCCATAAAATGGGTTGATAATATGAACCTCAGAAGTTTTTAAAATTGGGATTAACTAGATAACTATAGAGTACCAACAATGTGCTTATCACATATCAACATTCAATGAAACCTTGTTGTTATTTTACATGTACGGAAACCAAACAGTGGTTCATTCACTGGAATCACCTAGTACCACTATTCCAGCTATGGTCAAGAGGAGGGTCCACCGTTACTTTTGAATCTTCTTCTGACAGTGATTATCACACCCATAGATAGCAGGAAGGTGATGAGAAGTCACAAGACCAAAGTATAGTACTTCAGGATTAGGACCAAATTGAATGTTTTAGAAATATTATTACTTGATTTAAATATTGATCTTTCAGATCCATCTAGTTCTAATAAATTTTTGCATTACCTTAGTTCATTCAGTAAACATTCATTAAGCCCTTGATGTAGGCCAAGTTCTGTGTTAAAAACTGGTGAGAAAAAAAGAAATAAAATATGTTTCTTGTTCTCAAAAGCTTGGAGTTTGAAAGGTAAGGCTGATAGGAATCAAATAATCCTAATAGTGTGAGATAATGGCTGATAAAGTCAGATGCAGGATGCATTAATATTAGATTGAGATGTCTGGGAAGGCTTCTTAGAGAATGTGATGAAACAGGTTTTAAAAAAAGAAAAGAAGTTGAGTGTATGAATAAAAGGAAGGAGAATGTTTTAGTAACAGGAAGAGCATATTTAAACAAGTTATGAGAGCAAGAAATAATTTAGTTTGGAAAAAGTCTAAAACTCTGGTAGTAATCCATATAGAAAGAAAGGTATGCAAGGAAAAGTCAGGAAGGGTTTTTCCTAAATCATATTTGGAACCTATCACGGGATTTTAAGTAGATAACTGTTAGAATGCATATGGAGTTTTCATTTTGGTAGCAGTATGAAGGATTAGATTGTACTCAGTGAGATCAGTTAGGAAGCTATTCAATTATCTTAATAAAATTAATAAAATTTAATAACACTTAATAAAAAGTGTTTACTAATTATATAATACTGGGAAAGTTATTTGGTCTTAATTGACTTTTTAAAGCCTCTGTTTCCTTAGGATTTTGTAAAGTTAAATACTAACAGCAACAACAATGACAATAACAATACTAATAACAACAGGGTAGGCCATATTACCTCCTAAAGACTGATAATAAAGATTAGATTAGAAAATGTTGGTGAAAGCATTAGGCTCTGTGCCCATATAGGAGTTGAATGTGCTTGTTCACATTTTTCATTCCAAGTCACATTGGCTTCTGTGGAATAAATACATGGAGGTGAATTTTTGAGCTATTGGATGTTTTGTTTGTGATCATTTGGGGATCTAAGCAGAAAAGAAAATGACAAGTGATAAATATCTACATCTCCTCTAGGGCAATGATTTGCATACTTTAATGTGCATAAAAATCACCCAAGTACTTTGGTAAAATGCAGATTTGCTAGAGTGTAAATTCGGAATGTGCAAGTTTGGAATAGGACCTAAGATTATGCATTTCTGAAAAGCTCCCAGGTGATGTTGATGCTTCTGGTCCATGAACCACCTTTTGAATTACAAGGAATGCTTGTAATTTTGTCCATGTTCCTAGCAGGTGAAGAGTCAGATTTTAAAAAGCAAATGCAGGAGATACAGAATTCACATGCTGAAATGCTATTGTGACTCAGTGTGTAGATCAGGTTCTATTCCCCACAACGGTTTTCATCTTTTCCCCTTAAATATAAAGCAGATACTAATTCATTCAGATGTGATTTCATTACAGACTATTTAATTTCAAGATGTGAGTGAAGACATTCACTGATTATCTTATTTTTTAATCACATTCTCAAATTAAACATTTCAAAGTTCTCTATCCCCACACACTCAGGGGCTTTGGGTGTAGACTAGACACTGGCTTCCCTGGAAGGAAGGGGCATCAGGTGAAATTTGAAGATGAGAACATTTAGGGGTCACAACTGGGAAAAGAGATAATAATGTATTCCATTCCTACCTTTCCAGAAACTTGGTCAGTGGCATGGAATTTTACATAGGAAGACCCACTAGATATTTTCTGAAGAGCAAAATTGTCCCCGTCAGCAATTGGACAGACTCTTAGGAAAATGCCTTTCAACCACCTTTAACTTAGGATCCATTTAAAAAGAAGTATTTTGTCATTGACTCCCATGGGATGTTTTGCTATTGAGCATTCAGAGGACTCTTAATTTCCAGGGAGTTAAGAAAGAGATATCAAATAATGATTGAGAATGAATAAAATTGTATTTGCTCAAAAATACTCCACATGCAGTTGTACAACCAAGAGATTAGACATAACTCAACTCTTGTTTTCTTTTGGATTAGAAATATCTTAGAGGAATAAAAAGTACATATTCTGAAGCAAAGTCAAGTCAGATCTGAGGCTTGGCTTTTGAAGCAAAAGTCAATGCTTCTGTAGAATTGACCTCATAATTTGATTATAATTTTTCTATATTTAAATGTATTTTAATACTTTGTTTTTAATATTATTCTGCAGGCATAGGGGAATGTAACAAGAGTGAGAGACAGAAGTACAATGCTTCCTGATGATTAGAGCATGTTGGTGGCAGCTTATTAAAGACAACTAAACAAGACAATATTTTTAGGCAATATAGATAAAGTCAAAATATATCTCTCATTTCAGGATGGCCAGGAATTTTCTAAACACTAGATTTGAGAAGCATTTTGTAAATCATTAGTGCTTAAAATGAAACTTGATAATGCAGAGAATGACCTTCTCACATCAGCCAAGGTCATTTAGTACATCATACAGACTTAGATTTTTATTTAAAAATATATCGAAAAATCTGAAGTTTAAAATCTCTTTTTATGCTTTATTTGTAATAAAGATTCAAAAGTTATCAGTTGCAAAGAAGAGAAATTCAATGTTTGGATTAAACAAAATGTGCCATTTCTGGAAAAATTGCCTCTCCTTGTCTATTTTTTCTTGTTTCATACATCTGTGCTTTTGTAAAATAAAAACTAGTTAGCATGGCAACTGGAGAATCACGTGTACTATCTCAGACCTAAAATACTTGTTTGAGAAATATTATGTGTGCTATTTATTTGAATGTGTATAATATTACATTCAAGGAGAAAATATTTTATAGGTACCATATCATAAAACTCTTCAGTGTATTTTGTTTAACTGTTTTTCCAATAAATAATTTATTGTTATTTGAACAACATATTTAATAGTACCAATGAAGAAAACCCAGACAGGAGAAAATAAATTGAAGGAGATTAAAATTTAATATTCTAGATTAATCAAATGACAACGGAAGGACTCTTCCTTTTAATAAGGGAAATGAGTTGTCCTCTTAAATATGATGATATTATAGTAAATAAAGATATCAAGCCATGATTATAAACTAAAAAAAAAAGCTCTAGAAGTTCCAGCATGTACCATAAAATTGCTACTCATTTTATCATCATTCTATTATTCAAAATGTTTTATGTGACAATTTAACTTAAACATAAAGGGGAGAGGTTATGTGTTCAACTTAACCAAACTTCTAGGAGGGATAGAACAACTAGTCCTAGGGATGACTAAACTATGGTCCTACACATCAAGAGACTCTTCTATTAATTTTTGATTGTCTTTTAAAATTATCTTTATCCTGTGCTACTTCCATCCTTCACAAAACAGGATGCATCATCCACATCTCAAGGATTTTACTTTTTCAACTTTCAAACTAGAGACAAAGGGTAATTTTTTCTGCGAGAGGAAAAATGCTTCTAGGAACATCCTGGGTATGGTACTCTATTCTTAAATTCTTTATCTAGGGTAAAAATGGCTTAGGAATAGAAACAAAGGATTGAATGGCCATGAAAGCTAGGAGACTCATAATGTAAAGGACAGCTATGACCCCCAGCCTGATACGTATATGCTCTAATTTTCCAGAAAATCAACACTGAGTTCAGGTCTGTCTTCTCTGAATTAAGCAAGAATATTGCTTAGATATCTCATGTTCATTTAAGGTGTATTTTGTGCAGATTTTCTTCCTTGGCCAGGAAACACGTCTTCCACACACAGTAGTGTGCCTGCCTCCGTCATCATTTCTATAGGTTTTCTTTACCATGCTCTAGGAGGAACTTAACACGTCGACATTTCAAAGTAAATGGATAATGGAAGGCTTTGCCAAATAATTGGGTGTGTCTTGCAAGAACATTGCAAGAAGGATATTGGCAGTGAGGAAATATATCTCAAAGATAAGGGCTTTTTCTTCGTCCCTGACCTAAATCTTTATAAACCACCAAGATTTATAAACCACCATAGATCTGAATTAGAGAGAAGAAAAGAAAATCAACTTCTGTTGCTCACGAATGTAGAGGCAGGCATTTGTTTGTCCTTGCCAATTTCTCATCTTCATCTTGTCTTTGTTTCTGTCTTATGTATTCCTCTACCTTTTCTGGATGGTATATGTCTAGCAAAATCCAAGGAAGATGTACACATAATGCAAGGATTTTGACTCAAGATATACTTAGGATCTATAACCCAGACAAGTTAAATGACACCAAATGATACTACTAAATAAGTCACATCTATAATTGAGAGAATTATGTTTAAAATGCTTCCTCAGATTTCTGATATGTATAATTGCTACATATTAAAATTAAGCGCATTAACCAGATCAAGTGCCTTTCCTGTGAGACCTTTATTTGCCCACCTTATTTATTCACAAGTCAAACAATTAGAAATATAAATACTTACAAGGGCTGTTCATTTGATAGGACTTTAGTAGCATTATCAATGTCATGATTGTGATCAGCACCATAATTTATAGATATTGAGTGATTAAGTTACAGGGGCCATGCCAGACACTTTCCATACATTATTTATTGTACACCAAACTCCATAGGAGTGGTTATGATTACCCATGTTTCTCAGCTGAAGAACTGTTAACAGTGTTAGATAAGTTATAGTAGAACATAAATTATATCTACATGTGTAAATCAAGTAAAATTTTCCAAAGTGGTATCTGTCTCTGGTAATGGAAAGGAATTTAGGATAATAAAAAAAAAATTATTTGATGGTAACTAAGTGGTCAAAGAGGATAAAGTTCACGTACATCCTTTTAACCAGTGTGAATGCAGGAAAATATACCATTACTTAATTCTGACTTCTCTGTACAAAATAGCACCCAACTGGGCAACTGACACAATGCAGTCATGAACCACTTTCTGCTATCTGCAATAAAGATGTTGATAATTCTCTTTTTAATTTAAAATTTACCAACAGAGTTAATGTATAATGTCAGTTAATGTCAGTTATAGTGAGCAATAATACCTCCTACCTCTGCCTATGTCTTTCTCCAGACCCATCCCCTTCTATGCTGGAAAAGAAAATGTCATAGTTTGTAATTCATGTTGTTAAATTTCATCTACAAAAATTAAAATAAGAGTCTATAGAAAGTCTTTGTCCTTAATATAGAACAGTCAATATCAGGCTAAATTATATATACACTCTTACCAAGTGTTTTAGGCTGTGTAAAAGTTGTCTTTGTTATTTAGAATCATTTTTTTATGACATTGAGACAGTTTTCTTAGTGCAAGAACCTCAGGAATTATTTGTTTGTCTGGTCCAATTTCCCAAGGCAGTTTTTACATAACATTAATTCAAAGCAACATTAAAAGTGGTCTTGTTTTAAAAGGGGAGGCATGATTCCATGGTAAAATATCTGCAAAGCTCTGGATAAATTTTAAGGAAAATTAAAGAACCCCCAGAGGTTTTCATATGTTAACTCACTATTAGTTTCAAAAAACAGACAGACAAACATAAGGTGCTAAATTTCAGACTAAATTAGCCATGGATCTCATCAGCCTCCCATTTTCTCTCATGGGATCTTTTGCAAGACTGATATTCCCTGAAACATATTTTGAAAAACACTCTAAGGACACCACTGTAAATATTGTTCTCCAAATACCTACTATACTTTGAAACAATATAGCCTTTGTTCACAGTATTTCTCCAAGTCTGTAATATTTTTCTGCTCTCCTTATTTTCCAATTTCCCTTGCTCAACTCCTGTTCATTCATGAAGGCCAAGATCAAATATCACCTTTTCTATCAAACAGTGTCCTTTAACTCTCCTGGCAAAAAATAATAGCACATTTCAAATATGTTTATTATGACTCTTATTTTTATAAAACTGTCTCATGTTAGTTCCAGGAGGAGAGGGAAATTTTTTATCTTCTCTGTGAGTATTTTTAATTTTCTAGGCAATAAGAAAATGTTTAAAGCAAGGAATAACATAACCTAGCATCACAGCAGTGTTTTGGAGAAAGAGCTCTGGGAGCTAAGTGTAGAAAAATCGTGCTTGTGTAACTGGTTAGGAAGTAATGGCAGTCATCCAAGTGAGAAGTAATGTCAGCCCAACAGAGTGTGGTAACATTAGAAATGGGAAACAGGAATAACAAATGATGTGGAAGATACTGATGCACCTCACTGGTAGATTACAGTGCAGGGATAATGATATGGGGACACGGGAATGGGAGAAGTTAAAGATGATGTTGATGTTTCTCATCTGGGTTTCTTGAAATTTAGTAGTCCCATGAAGTAAAATTACTGATCTACTTTATATCATCATGTACAGACAATAAGGCCTTCAGAAAAGATATAAGGAAAAGGGAAGAGTTGTGAGTTGTAAAGGTTTAGAGTCCTACCTGTACTCTGAGCACTGGTGGAGAACATCTCAAGAAAGGATGTCTTTCACAGTTTTTCTAGGATCAGCCCTGGGGTATCCTGAAACAATCTGGAAGCCAATCCAAAGGCAGCGATTATAACTGATATAGTTCTGTTCAAGGTTTTGTTTTTAGTCAGTGCATGTGTTGTTAGTTTGTTGTTGTTGTTAATATAATTTATTGTCAAGTTAATATGTAGTGTGTACAGTATGCTCTTGGCTTTGGGAGTAGATTATCATGATTCATCACTTATATACAACACCAAAGGCTCATCCCAACAAGTGCCCTCCTCAATGCCCATTGCCCATTTTCCCCTCCCCCACCACCAATATTTTGTATATACGTAACCACAAAATAATTAAAATAACAATAATGAAAAGGTAGTACTGCCTAGTACAAATGATTAGAAATCCAGGGGCACCTGAATGGCTTAGTTGTTTAAGCCATTAACTTTGGCTCAGGTCATGATTTCACGGTTTGTGGGTTCAAGTCCCACATCAGGCTCCGTGATGACAGCTCAGAGCCTGAAGCCTGTTTTGGATTCTGTGTCTCCTCTCTCTGCCCCTCCCCTGCTCATGCTCTGTCTCTCTCTCCCTCTCTCAAAAAGAAATAAATATTCAAAAAATAGAAAAAAAGGGAAACCTAGTCGTACTATTTAAATTTGAAAACATTTGCATTTGCCTCAGTTTAATTTTAAAATTACAAAATTTATTCTATTTCTCAAACTTTACACATGGAGATAGTATGCATGTGTGTCCTTTGGATCACAGAAGAGAGGAATGCATCTTGCAACTCACTCTGTTCCCAAAACCAATTCTTCACTAAAAATAGGCTGAAACCCAGATGTAGTTGGGATCTGTTGGCTACTGCCTGAAGCAAGAACTCCTGCTCTCCAGCTTTGGAAAGCAGCTGTCAAAACGCCCTTGGCCTATTTACATGTGTGTATGGTGTGTGCAACAAGCCAATACTGTTTAGAACGGCATGATTCTAAACATGCTGAGTACCTCCTTTCCTGGTGGCCATGTCTAATGTCAGATATCACAGCATATAGGAAACTGCAGTTAGCCTCATGGGAAAGCACCCTCCCTTGTCATTTTCAGAACAACTGAGATGGTCCTGACAGAAAATTCTCTTTAATGAGTAGAAAAACCTTTTTCTTTGCTATCTTGTTTAATACATGAAATGACTTCTGCTAGAGAAGAAATGCAGGCTCGTAGACCAAATTAATTTGCTTAGTCGAAAGAAAAGCTTTCAAAGTGTACCCAAATAAATTACTAATTAATGTTGCAACAGTTTTCCTATATTGTCTCTATTATTTTTATTAAAAAACTGTCAGGGCGCCTGGGTGGCTCAGTCGGTTAAGCGTCTGACTTTGGCTCAGGTCATGATCTCAAGGTTCAGGTTTGTGGGTTTAAGCCCCACTTCGGGCTCTGTGCTGACACCTCGGAGTCTGGAGCCTGCTTCAGATTCTGTGTCTCCCTCTCTCTCTGCCATTCCCCCACTCACATTCTGTGTGTGTGTCTCTCTCTCTCTCTCAAAAATAAATAAACATTAAAAAAATTACCAAAAAACTGTCAAGTTCATTGTTGTTGTTGTTGTTGTTATTATTATTATTTTGCATATATCTTCCCATGATATGGGTAAGTGCCCATTGATTTCTAGGACTATTGTATTTTTAATGTGGATGATAATTTTTAGTAATAAAAAATGGAAGAGCATCTATTCATATTTCTAAAGATTTTAAGATATTGTTGGTTAACAAAAGAAAATAATGGCTACACTGTATAGTTAAGTGATTACTGGCTAGCATTATTTATTTTATTTCCATCAATATATAATTATAAAACAAGATGAAACTAAAGGCCCAGGCCATTCTCCCAATAAATATAATTTTTAATTATTTTTGAAAAGTATTAACCTCAAGAAATTGCTTTCTACCAAAAAAAGATTTAATAGTGCAAAATACTAAAACTTCTGTAAGTTCAGTTTTTCCCTTAGAAAACCATCATTATAGGATTGTATGAATGAACCTAAAGGCCAAGTCATGCATTTTGAAGTTGCAGACTGAGCTGTAATAACCTCTTTATTCAGTTTTTAAAGTAAAAAAAAAAGAAAAAGAAAATACTCAGATTGTATTCAAAGGCTTGTGTTTCTAAACTGAAAACAAAACATGATCTTGTCATTATGAAGTTTCCAGTTTTAGATACATTGAGTGCTATCAAATTGCATCAGAAAATGATTCTTTATGCATCATTATATACAGAATTAAATAATGAGAATAAAATGCTTCTTTATGTTCCTTTATGATTTTTGAGCAAGGAAGTGAATTTTATCAAGCATTCCGTCTTTTTTTCTATTTTTTTTAAAAACTCTATCTCCTTGCTGATGTCATTATATCTCGTCTCTGTGTATTCTACCTAGCTTGAATTTAACACCCCTTTACTGCATTATTTTTCTTTAAATTTTTGCAAATTATATATTCTATATACATATTCATACTTGCTTAGTTGTTGTTATCCTTGACTTAAAAAATATACATATGATGGTTATGTTATTAAGGGGTCATGTATTTATTAATATAATTTTTATATTCACATTTATATAAGAATTTGAATGATTTAAATAAATTTCAAAAACAAAATTGACACATATTTGTTGATACATGTTTTCATAAAAGATCATAAGACTCAAAACAATACAAAAATCTGAGTCCATCCCCCCTAATAAATGAAGTGTCTCCAAAGATTTATTTTGCTTTCTTGATCTCTCAGTTGCAAAATGTGTTTGGCCTGCATTTGTTACTATACTTCTAGCTACTATCTCTGCACCTGTTACCCCCAGAATCTATGTCTCACATCTTCATTTGTTTTCCATGAGTTTTTCCTCTATGAATAGTGTAATTCCACTAAAAGAACAATACTTATCTCATACATTTATATTTATTCCTCCAAGGGTCCTATGAGTCAGTTGATCTGTCTTTTTGTCCTTTTTCCCCCACACACTCTCTTTTCTAGTCATTTATCAAGTCCTGCCAGTTTTCCTCTTTGGGGTTTTACATAAACTGTCCTTTACTCTCTGCCAGACCCACCCTCTACACCCTCTTCTACTTTAATCAAAGTTACCATCAGATCATCCTAAGGCTATTGCAATTATCTGCTAATTGAACTCCCTCCCTCAAGACTCTCGGTAATGCAATTCATCGTATAAAGCATTGCCTGATTAATCTTCTTAAAATGGTGTTGTGTTCATGTCAGACCTTACTTGAAAATTTGCACACATCTCTATAAAATTCTAATTCTTAAGTCCCACATTGAAAAACCACACAAATTGGCTGCTTCCCCCTTTCATTCAAAATCTATTTACTGAGTGCTCAGTGGATGCAACTTACAATTCTTGGTGCTAAGGATATATATAGAAGAAATAAGACAAAGAACCTACCATCCCAGAGAAAATACACCAACGAAGTCTTGCTGCTTAAGCACAGACTTTATTTCCTGCTTCTATACTAATGAATGGGCAATGCACATTCCTCCAAATTTTCTTCACAGAGCAACTCCAGTTCTGCCCTCTTGTGATGCCTTCTATTGACAGAAGAAATGTTCACTCTTCACCATCACGTTTCTCTAGAGGGGAGGAAAAGTCTTCTCTCCCCCTCAATCTCCCTCCAGGTAAAAGGTTTTGAAGGTGCCCTTCTTTTATTTTTTTCACAGCTCTTTACTGAATCTTCACCGTGAGAGGAAAAGTGATTTACCTGAGTCACTGGTATATATAGAGAAGAAATGAACCTGTATGGCTCAATTCCTTTATACTTTTCTCTCTCTTGGAGCAGGCTGCTCTCAAGTTAGTCTACCTCTTCTCTCCTTTACAATAACTAACCTGTCCCTAAATGGAAGAAAGATCTGTATTTGTTCAACTCTGCCTGATCCTGAGCAGGAATGTTGAGTAAAGGGGGTGAGGAGTGTCAGAGAGTGTAAGGGAGTATCAGCCTGCTTCTGTTAGCAGACCTAGTCTCCTCCTAGTATCAGCTTTACAACTATTAATAATTTGATCTCTTTAAGTCTGACTCCTTTGTCCATTTCTCTTTTGATTTGGCCATTTACATGATATTGCTTAGGACCATATTTTTATCTTTTAGGACTAACAGTACGTCGTGTACATAGTATTTGTGTGTAATGGGAAGATAATTTTGCTTTTGGAAAAGGGACTCTATAATGAGTTCCAAAGTATCTGGGGTGCCTCCCAAATATAAGAAAATTGACTTGGGGATTAAGTATATTTCAGATTTAAATAAACCATGAATGGGAGGCAGATAATTCATAGCAAGTAAGAGTAAAAGTGAAATAAAACAAAAAGAAGCATGTTCATGGGAGAAGTAAGGAGATAGAAAGGGGAGGAAAACTAATCTTTCCTGGATTTAATGGAAAATTAGTTTGCAGTGTTACTCAAATTATAAATAGATTTAAATTTTAGCAGATTAATTTCAGATAACATGGCAGAAGGAAATAGTGCCCATCAGAATTCCATGTGTTCCTGAACATTTCTTACCTCTTAAGATTTTAGAACCATCTGATTGGCCATGGCCAATGGACTGTGCATATAAATGGTATATGCCACTTTGGGCCCAAAGCAGTTTAATGTTGCTATGTCTCTTCCATTTCTGTATATCCCTGCCTTGGTGACCAAATGTTTAAAAAAATCACAAAAAATGGAGTTACAGATCTGTTCACTATATGGAGGAAAACTCTGGCTACCTGCAATGAATAACATGATTGAGAAATAAACATTTGCTATGTTAAGCCACTGAGAGTGGTTGAGATGATAATGTTGAATCATAACAAATATAAATTGATTGGTAAGGGATTCAGAGTAATTATAAACCAAATTCTATGTTATTCTGACGATTTTCTGGTCATAATTAGCATTACTGAGTAGTATCTAACTCAAGTAATAATTTATTGTTTGAGCAACTCCTTTTCAGAGGGCTGAGCAAATGTGTGTTGTGCAAATATATTCCACAAGAGAATCCTGCAATGGGACCTCCCCAGGAGTGAGGTGTTACTTAATTTATCTTGTGGGAAACAGTTACAGAGCACATGGCTGTGTTCTGTTGGGAAGTAGTCTGTTAGAATGAATAGACTAAATAATCTCCCAGTACTTTCAGATTATAAAGCAGTTGGAGCATTGATACAAAAATATACAGTGAGAAGTTAGCATTACCAAGAAGATACTAAATAAGCCTTCCACTTGCATTTTGCAGATACACCTTCTCAGAAAATGTGGAATTCCAGTAGTCTTTGAAAGAGACATGCCAGGATTTTTGAGGAAATGAATGTAGGTAGAATGGCAAACAAACAAAGATTCAAAAATAGGTGAGAGTAATTTCAAAGAACCATGAATAGAACAGTTTGGTTGGCATGTGTGATTGCTACGGAGGAACAGAGAGATCAATTAGCCTAAATAGGATCTTGAGGTCAGAATTTGGGAAATACTAACAGTTTGAACTTTGTTTAGAAATATATACAGATAGGGATGCCTGGGTGGCTCAGCCAGTTAAGTGTCCGACTTCAGCTCAGGTCATGATCTCATCGTTTGTGAGTTGGAACCCCGTATCCGGCTGTCTGCTATCAGCACATTGCCCGCTTTGGATTCTCTGTCTCCGTCTCTCTTTCAAAAATAAATAAACTTCAAAAAAAGAAATATATGGATATATAAAAGATTCTGAAGCAAGGAATTACATGTATTATTACTCTCTTTATTTGTACTTACAGATTGCAAGAAATCCCTGTTTCATTTTCCTGAAACAGTGATTATAAAGAGATATTGTGTATCTCAGAAAATTGTTTAGGGGCTAAATGATGAACCCGTCTCTGGGTTGGTCTCCCAGAACAAACAAGAATCATGGTGTAGAAGAGGTCTGTGGGGAAGCAACTACCACCAAAGTTTTAGCATAGTTACCTTTTCTGGACCAAGAAATCAACCTAATTGCTACCACTGCTTTTCATGCCTATGTGTCAGTTCTGCTTCAGGAAAGGTCCCTCCTGGTCACTGATGCCTCCAGGGCCAAATGTCTCCACTACTTTCTTAAATGAAATATGCTTGGTGTCTGAGCCCTACTTCTCTTACTTATGAGTCAAAATTTCCCACCAGTGAGTGTGATTGGTGGATTCTGATTCACAGGCCTATGCCCTAACTGCACAGAATAATGGGAAAACAATTTTCAAATGTAGGGAGACTGCTACTGAGAGATAGAAAAATTCCCAAACATAAGCAATATGTTCAAAAGGGCCCAAGGATAAATTTTATAGGTATTCCCTACATATGTTCACAGCTATACTCTATTAAAATTAATCTTATGGAGGTTAATGAGCAATAAAGGAAAAAAAGACAAAAAATGCATATTTGTTAAGAGACTATGGTAGTATTCTCTCCTTCCCTACCACCACCACCTGGCAAAGCAACAAGGATCATAAAAATGAAGCCTGAGAGAATAGAGGATGCTAAGTAAAGTCACATTTAAAGGTTTAATTAATAAGAATAGACACTGATTGGACTATAGAATGGGACCAGAAAGAAAACAGTGTCCATATCCCTAAAACACTGACCTTATGTGTACAAAGGATAACAGCACAATACAAGCTAATTGAAAATTCAGTAGGAGGAAGTAATTTGGAAGAAGAGGTGTTGATTTGAGTTTCAGACATGCTGAGCTGGGGTGGGGGTGAAGTAGCATATGCAAATTATAAAATGAGTAAATTCAAGAAGATTGTGGAAAACCTAAAGAAGGCCATTAATCTGGGGGACCTGAGTGGCTCATCAGTTAAGCCTCTGACTCTTGAACTAGGTTCAGGTCATGATCTTAGTTTGTGAGTTCAGGCCCCTCATCGGGCTCTGTGCTGATGGCATGGAGTCGGCTTGGGATTCTATCCTGCTCTCTACCCCACCCCCACTTGTGTGTGTGTGTGCGCGTGCGTGGTGTGCGCGCTTTTTCTCTCTAAATAAACTAGAAATTAATTAAAAAAAAAAAGAAGAAAGCCATTATTTGGATTAAGTTTCTAAAAGAAGATCTAGTTTGAAGACGCCAAAAAACAAGATGATATTTAGTTTCAGCGGCACAAATAAAGGTCTAATTTCACTCTTTGAGTTGTGGAGATTCATTACAGTGTTACGTTGATATACTGTTCTCTAAGTCCATTGTGGAGAAAACAGAAGAAATCAGTTCTTTGGGAAGAGTATGAAGGCTATAGACATCAGACTGGGCTATCCCAGTAGAATCCAGAATGTCTGCTGAAGATCTCTGAAATAGGAGACAGAATTTCTTCCTATCTGACTTGATCTAGAAGCAATAAAAGTTGAAGCCATAAGATGAGAGACCATGATCTAAGTGGGCTTTTATTTTTATTTTAAAACAATTTTTAAATATTTTGTATATTTTTTAGAAAGAGAGAGAAAGACAGAGTGCAAGTGGGGGAGGGGCAGAGAGAAAGGAAGACACAGAATCTGAAGCAGGCTCCAGGCTCTGAACAGTCAGCACAGAGCATGATGAGGGGCTCGAACCCATGAATCGTGAGATCATCACCTGAGCCAAAGTTGAACATTTAACCAACTGAACCACCCAGGTGCCCCTTGATCTAAATGAGCTTTTAAAATCATATCCCATATTGTAGTTCTTTAATTCTTCTTAAAGACTGACAAATTTTCATAAAGTTGCATGTATAATCTAAGAAAGCCACTTTTTATGCAGAAGAAGCTCTCAGGATTGTTTGCAAAACTCTACTTTAAACTGCAAACTACCTCTTAGTGGAAAATGATCTAAATATTCTCCAAGAGTAAGAGAGAAAACTCTAAGCTTCCTATTATTTTCCATGTAAATCCTGGCAAATATAATTGGTTTCTCCATCAAAATGAGCCTGAAACAACAAAAGAAACTACTTTTTCACTGACTGTTAGAGAAGTGACCCCTTAAGTCCAATATTGTCCTCAATTTAAATGCACTAGTGACCTGTTTAATGATATAAGATACAGTTGTTGTGGTCATTATCCTGGGTTAGCCAAGAAGAGAGAAACAGAGAAGGAAAAACATATTCTTTAAAGCAGCTGTTCTCTAGTAATTTGGGGATATTTATGTCACTAATTCTAAGGCTCACATAGATGTATACAGTTAATAGCTGATTTAAAGATCTGTCACTGCAAAAACTAGGGCAGTGATAAATTTTATTAAAAGTAAAAAATAAATGACTACATGCTTTGTGTTTCTGAAAAGAAAATAACTAATTATGTATATCAAGGCTTCTGAGATAAAATTCTTCAGGAGATGTATGGGTTTAAAGAAGAGCTAGCTGACAGACAACTCTTCTCACGAACCTAAGCTGAATAAATAAGCTCGGTAAAAAGACCCATAGGAATAGAAAGCTTAATTTGTGGAGTTAATATGTAAGTCCTAAATTGGTCAGGTTAGCTTAATTGAAATGGTGACCATGAAAGCTTTCTGCTTGTTTTAACAGACTCCAAGTGTTAATAGAATGGAATTTGCAAAGTATAAACTTTAAGAAGAGGCTTGTAAAGTCATTGGAAGTTAATAATTAATCGGGCTTTACTCTCTCTGGAATTAGTATCCATAGTCAAAAATAGATTTGGGAGCAAGAAAAGTAGGTAGAAAGTGTTGGTTTCCATTAAGGACCACACTGTTTTTAAAATAATAAATTCAGGCACACAGTAACTTAAACATTGGCTTTTGCAAAATACCTGGGCACTTGACTAAGTATTACTAATTTTCCATTTTTTCCAACCTGGTAGGCCTCTAGTAGTAAAGTAGGTGCTTAGGACAGCATCATGTCTTCTGCTGATCACTAAGAATCCTTTTCATTGGCATCAACATAATATGGTTATTCTTTCTGTTGAGATCATTGTCAAATACTTATTGAGCACAAACTTGATGCAGGGCATGCTACCAAGAATGTACACAGCTATAATTCCACTGATATGCATAGGAGGAATTACCCTTTAAATATTACTGCATTGCTTGCACAATATTGACCATACTACTTTCACAACATAGTGACTATATTATAGCATAGCATAGCAGTGCAGATTACTATACTATAAATTGCATTTTATGAGAAATTTGCACCCAGGCATACCTCTCTCAGCATCTTTGGGAGAATCTCATACAAAGATTGAGATTTTATTTTTGCTGGTAGTTCCTTTTTCAAATATTTGGACCAGTCTGGTTATGGTTCTGATTTACACACAGCTGTTTTCATTTCCCAGTTGATGTCAGTGACCTTGGAATCTCTGTTTAATTAGTCTGAACATTTGGCTTCTGTGGGAGACAGAATGATGCCACACATCCCCCTTCCCTCCTCCAACTCTACCCTTATCTCAAAAATGTCACCATCTTAATCACTGGAACCTGTGAATATGTAGCCTTGCATGGAAAAAAAGGGATTTTGCAGAATTGATTAAACTAGACGTTGAGATGGAGAGATTATCCTGGATTGTTAGGGGAGGCCCAATGTATTAATTCTCATGGCCCTTATAAGAGGGTGGCAAGAGGAAAACAGTCATAAAAGGAGATGTGAAGATGAAAACAGACATTGGAGTGATGGCTTTGAAGTTGGGGAAAGGGGCCATGAGCCAAAAATAAAGACGGCCTCTTGGGGTGCCTGGTGGCTCAGTTGGTTAAGCATCTGATTTCAGCTCAGGTCATGATCTCACAGTTCATGAGTTCGAGCCCCATGTTGGGCTCTGTGCTGACTGACAGCTCAGAGCCTAGAGCCTGCTTCAGATTGTGTCTCCTTTTCTCTGCCCCTTCCCCACTTATGCTCTGTCTCTCTCTCAAAACTAAAATAAACATTTAAATAAATAAATAAATAAATAAAGCCTCTAGAAGCTGGGAAAGGCAAATAAATGTGTTCTCCCCTAGAGTCTCCAAAAGAAACACAACCTGTGGAGCATTTTAGGTTTAATACATTCAGAAGAGTAAGAGAAAAATTGTAAGTCACTATATTTGTTATAATAGCAATGGGAAACTAATACAGTCTCTAATAGAAGAAGAAGGAATTATATTGTTTTTTATTTAGATTTTTGAGATAAATTTTATGTATAATGAAATCACAGATATTAAGTATATAATTTGATGACTTTTGACAGTTTCATACTTGTATAATCACCATGCAAATTAAGATATGGATTATTGGATTAATGGATTAATGGATTATTTCCATTCCCCCAAAAGGTTATATCTTGTCCTTTCTGATTACAAACCAGTCCCCACCCCCCCCCCCCACACACACATACATCCTACCTCCCAGGCAACTACTGTTTGCATAGTCTGATTATCTGCCAGCTTAGATTGTGTATGACTGTTCTTGGGTTTTATATGGATGAAATCATACAGGATATACTCATTTATGTCTGATTTTTCATTCAACATAGTTTTAAGATTTCCTGAATTCTTTTACATTGAATATTAGTATTCCATTTTATTCTCTCTATTGACTTTTTAGCTGGTTTTTATTGACTTTTTAGTTGTTTTTCTAAAGATTGCAGTATGTATGTCAGTGTATTTTATGTATTTATTTATTTATTTATTTATTTATATCTTAGTCTATTTTAAATAAATTTTATAATACCTCATTAATAACATAGGCTATAAAAGCACAATTCCATTTGTGTCTCTTAATTTTTATGTTGTTACCATACAGTTTGCCTCTGTAACTTATAAACCTTACAATACTTAACTAGTATTTTAGCTTTAAACCCTTTAAGAGATAGCATCTTCAAGTTCTTTTAATATTTTTTATGATTTCAGACAAATTTTCTTACCTTTTGTCTGCAAGTGTCTTTATTATGCCTTTGTTTTTGAATGATAATTTTAATGTGACAGCTTAAAATATTTCTTATGTACTTTACAAAAGTCTTTAGTACCTTAAAATTGTAATTTTATTGTCATCTGGCTCCTATTGCTTTTTATAAGCAGTCATCCATCATTCTTACTGTTCTAAATATAATGCTACTTTTTTCTGGTTGTTTTCAATATTTTGTTTATTTTTCTCTTTATCACTACATATGTTTTAGTAGTTTGACTCTGACATTCCTCAATATTGTTTCCTTCATCTATTATAATGGAAGGCTCCGCAACTACCTCAATCTGTGGGTTGATATCTTTCATCAGCTTTGGAAAATTCTCTCCTTTTTTCCCCTAGGATTTCAGCTGCACTTTTGTTAGAACATCATATTGTACTTCAAGTCTCAGAACTTCTGTTCACTTTGTACATTTAATCATTTCTTCTTGTTGATGTGGTTTGATAATTTCCATTGACTTGTACCAAGATTTGCCCAGTCTTCTGTTAAACTGCTGAATAGATTGGTCATTCCTGATATTATTTTACTGAAATTCTCTATGCGTTTGTACATTTCATTGTCTTCTAATGTTTGTGTCTTTGTTTATCTAAGGAGTTTCATGTCCCCTGGTAAGCACTGTTGTAGCTAATCCTGTTTGCTTGCAACTATGAGCTCACATTTTTCAAATCAGTTGGAGAAAAAAAAAATGTGTCTTTCTGAATGGAGAAAGGGCCTTGGATCAAAGAACATCACAATTGTACCTCTGAAATCATTTATGTCTTTCTGACTAGTCTATCTCCAGAACTGCTGTAACCATCAGTGAAATTTTTCTAAGACATGACAAATTGTGTGCTGTTATGCTTTAGTTATAGCTGGAGTTTTAAAACCAAAGTTGTCAGCTTTCTGTATTTTTGTAATTCTGTGTGTGTGAACATAATGTCACTTCCTCTCTAAAGAAGTTAGAGTTTAACAGTAGTCTGTTTATAAGTACAGATTTCTTTCTCTTTCTCTCAATTGTTGAAGATTAATTTGTCATAAAGATCTATCATTTTTGCGAACTACAGGCATATCTACTGAAGCAGATTAGCAAAGGGTAGAAAATACAGGAAATACTTCTAGTGACTTACATTGAATATCAACAAATGGATATCAGTATCTGGTGATAGAAAGAGTCTTTTACTGAGACACATCCTATTAATGACATTCCAGATGCCCATTTCTCTCTTTTCCTTATTAACAGAACTGCAATTTTAGAATGAGTAGCAATATGTCCAGGCTACAATATATATTTTTTGGATTCCCTTGCAGCTGAAGGTAGCTACCTGATATATTTTGGGCCCTTGAGATTTGTTTATATCTCTGTAGTTTTTAAATTTATATTTTCTAAATTCTTCTGCTCTCCACCTTTTTCTTTTCCCAATTTTGTCACCACCCTTCTTCCTTTAGTTAATCAAAAAGGAAAGGATCTTTGCTATAGTTGAAGTAGCCATTTTGAGATCATAGCTGAAGGGATGAGAAAATCACAGTAATCTCTGCCTTTATAATCTTGAACTGATTACTCTAGGAACTCCTTATTTCTACTTTTCTTGTTTAACAAGAAAAATAGATTCTTAATTTGTTACTAGGAGTTGAATATTAGTCGTAAGCAACGTATTTGTCTAAAGATACTTAAAATCTTATAAACATATTAGAACCAAAGCCACAGGAAAAAAAAAAACTAATAATACAATGAAATAGCTCATGCTGAGTTTAAATTGAATGGTACTAATATTAATTGCTACAGAGATTAATAGAGTTCTAGTCATGGAGCAAAAACTCATACAGAAATAAGAATAGAGGCAAGCACTGAAGTTAAAAAAAATAAAACATGTAAGTGGGGAGAAAAAAATATGGTAGTAAGTACCAGTAGAACAGCATGAAAAAGTATATGGGAAATGATATTTATCATTGGACATTATGTTTTTATGACACATCCCTGTAATGTTTCCTGTTGAATATTTATTTTTCCTTAGTACTTGACTACAGGCAATATGTTATATTCATCTGTGCTTTCTGAGTTCTAGTAATGTGCCTGAAACTAGATAATAATCAATTTTCTTTTTGCAATTTTTTTCTGTTTGTTTTTAGCTGGAACTTGAGAAAACTGGAGTTGTATTTTGGGAAAATAAATTATCATTGGTTTAATAATACATCAAATAGAGGAAAATGAATCTTCAGTTAGGAAATACATGTAATATACCAAGAATGAGATTAATATGCCCTGAGTTAGGATAATGAAATAAAGAATATACACAAAACAAGTACATGCAAAATTAATGAAGGACCAATGTACAATATGGTCACTACAGCTAACACTGCTGTATAAAATACAGAAAAGTTGCCAATAGAGTAAATCATAAGAGTTCTTATCACAAGGGTTTTTTTTTCCTTTTTTCGTTTCTTCTTTCTTTCTTTCTTTTTATTGTAACTGTAAGAAAAGACAGTTGTGAGTGGAACCTGTTGTGGTAATCATTTACTAATATGTATAAATTGAACCTTCATAGTGTACACCTTAAGCATATATAGTGATGTGCATCTATTATTCATCAATAAAACTGGAAAAATAAAACTGACAAAACTAGAAAAAAGTATCAGCAAGACAAGTACATATATGGAGAAATAAAAGATTTTCCTCAATATTAAAATTAGGAAACCTAGGTGAATAACAACATCCTTTGCAGATGTTTCACTTTGTATATGCTAAATTTGAGGGTTTGGACAAGGATGTTCAGATAGAAGTGATCACAGATGTGGGGTGCCTGGGTAGTTCAGTCAGTTAAGAGTGCAACTCTTGATTTCAACTCAGGTCATGATCTTATGGTTCATGAATTCAAACCCTGTGTCACACTCTGCGCTGTGTCAGCATGGAGCCTGCTTGGAATTTTCTCTCCCTCTCTCTCTGACTCTCTCTCACTCATGTGCGTGTGCGCATGCCCTCTCTCTCTCAAAATAAATAAGTAAACTTAAATAAAAAAACAGAAGTGACCAGAGATGTAAAATGGGGCTTTGGGAAAGGCAAACTTAGAGACATAGCTTTTAGATGAAATTGTTTAAGCTACTAATGAAGCTGTTTTGCTCAAAACAGTTTTATGGTCTTATTCTAAAACACATAAAGTACAACCTCTTGTGAGATGTTAGTGAAGGAGAGTCTCTGATAGTGACTGAGAAGGAACTGATAGAAGTCTATAGGGAACCACAGTTGAAGAGTTTCAGGGGGGAATTAAGATAACAAATGGCTTAGAAAAATAAAAGGAAGTTAGGTGGTATTCAGTAATAATAAAAGAGATTCAATAATAAAAGATAATTCTGTGTGATTGAAGAAAGAAATTTTAGTAATTGTATGAGAGAAGAATTTAGACTTCATTGTGTCAAAGAGTGTGTGGTTCATGAGGAAATGGAAGCAGTGCACACGGGTTATTTATTCTTTGATGACTGGGGTGGTGAAAAAGATAATGATATGAGATGATGCCTTGAAAGTATGTTTGTGTCAAGAACTGTGAAGGGTTTGAAAATTTACTCTATTTTCAAACTAATAACCTAACTTTTCACAGTTTCATGGATGCTGGCAGAAGACACAGACTCCTGGATCAGAGACAAAAGTATTATTACTCACAGCAGTATCAGTATCAGCAGAGTATCATGTGCATGAGTGCTCTGAGCCACAATTCTCACAGACAGCCAGGTGAGGTGCCAGGTGAGATGTCTGCACATGGAATGGGTTTAAATATATGAAAAGAAGCCAGAGTGTAGAGAACCTATATATAACAGTCCATTATCTTATTTACCTTTGCCATGAAAGAGACAGTAGTACTGTTATTACACTGCACAGTAAGGAAACTTTCTCTTTGCTCCAGAGGGAGACACTATCTCTTTCTTCCAAAAAGCTATTTTCTATACAAACATCCTTGAAAAGGTAGTCCAGAACAAAGTCAATCAATGCTTCAGCTTGCAAGAAACGACGAAATGGGAGAGATCCCTGGAGAATTGTCTCCCTATAATTAGATTGGAAAATAAAACTTTAACATGTGAAACTGTAGAATGTTTGTTAGTAGAAAGACAAAATCTCTAGTGAGAGCATTTATTAATAACAGAGGAGAGAGAAATAATAAAATACTTGAGGAAATACATTGGAGTATAGTCAAGCAAACAGATAGTAAAGTGGCATTGCCAGACATGGGTAGATTTGGAGATATTTTATTCTGGAAAAAAAAGATTTTCAGAGTCATGTCAATATTTACAAAAAATTAGGAACTGAAGCAGTTTTCTGTGAGTTAGTAGATGTGAAAAAAGATAATGGTTTCAATTAGAATATATGACACCTCCAAATTATTTGACAAACTATGACACAAACAGAAAATTAGACTAGTGGACATCATGTGAACTCAACTGCAAGAAATTCTCTTTGTATTGTTGTGGTTGAATTTAAACACAATAATGCATGTTACTTTCATCAGACAGGTTTCTAAATAAACACAGATTTTATCAGTAGTTCCAATATAACTTAAAATGGAGAGCTAAGTGGTTAAATGTGTTTAGTTACTGAGTCACAAGCACACGCGCACACACACACACACACACACACACACAAATAGAAGATACTTGTACATGAATAGCACAATTCAAAATCAGGGAGACCACAAAACAGAATTTTACTGTTAACATCTTTATATTTTGACAATCATTTGTGTTTAGGTTTATTTATGGGAATATAGGTAAAATTAGTTGAAGTGGACCCACCTGGGCATTAGTCCCAGTAGTTAGGTGGCTGTGTGGTCCCTGAATTGAAGCATTTTTAATTCATTTATTACCTATTTTGTTTAATTTACAAAGTCAAGCAAAGGGAATAATTTGGAAACCACTTAATCACATTACATGTAAACCTAAGGGCAGATTTATCAAGCAGTTAAGTTAAACTTCCTAACTATTTATTGACACATTCAATTATGAGGTGAGCTTTAACAATTGTGGTCTCCGCACTAGAGTGTAAGTAAGAGAGAATTAATGTTCCATTTCCACTTGTTCTTGGCATCTTAACCAGTCAGTGTATCCACAGATCATGGTGGAGGAAACCTATAAAATCCATTAAAGCCTCCTGCAGACAAGAGCTCCTATATCTATTATTCTCCCTATACCCTCTGTGTGGGCTCCCAGCTTACCAACATATAAGCGGTATTCTCAGATGTCAGACCCTGTCTCCCTGTCTTAAGTTTCCTATCATATAGTGTCAAGACCATATGTTTTGTCAATAGTTTCTCTTACCCACACCTCTTCCAATCCCATGACTTCTCTCATTTTCGTGGGATTCAAGATCACTCAGCATTTCCAGTGAAAGTCTTCCATCATAACTTCTCTACTGCTTGTTCGTTGTACCCCCTATTTTTTCCTGTGTATACATGTGTTTAGATCCATATTCTAAGATCTCTAAACTTTTGAAATCCTGAGACAAGTGATTGTGCATATTGTACATATTTATGAAGTAATATTGTAGCACAGTTTCAAAAGCTTTTAATTTATTCAACAAGTCTTTGGAGGCTCTGTTGATTTGGCTACAAATTCTCAAAAATACATTTTATCTTTGCAGCCTGTCATATTCTATACATTTCAATCTTCATGTTTCTTTGGTGCTATGTGTATTTCTGTATTTCTATGAAGAGGTTTATCTGAATCAATCAATCTCTCTTCCGCCCCATCCCTCTTTGCTGATCTGATGGTCTACTATTTAGCTGCCAGCTGCCAGCATCCAAGTCATCATTTTCCAGGTTCTACATTCTCTTACCTACTGTTTCTTCAACTCTTTCCTATTTGTTATTTCTGACTGAATTTGCTCAGGATGATAATAATTACTAATTCTCCCATGAAATATATTCTGAAATTGGAGGAAAATGCCTAGCTCCTAGCAAACAAAAACCTCTTAAATAATGTAAGCACTCTGTCTTTGTGCTGCTCATTTGTTTCCCAGCTTGATTTAGACTCTCCAGCAACCATACACAATTTACTTCAAAGACATTAGACAATCTCTTTGTGGATTTACTAAACACATGCCTTGTCCCAGGACTGATAGTATTAAAAAATAATAATAATAAAGTTTAGCTACCAATACGGTATAGGAACCAGCCAATCTAGAAAAGGCTGTAGCTAAAGCCTAGAGCAGAGTCCTGCAGGCTGCCTGCCATGACACTCACTAACTCTTCAGTTGTAGTTTTGTTGGAAATGTGGAATAGAAGGACCTCAACAGCCAGTTGAGGGATGGGCTGCTGCCAGAAGTGATTATTTACAAACCTATCAGAACTATTTCAATATTGTAATTGCTAATGTCAGGCTAATGAATGCTGGCTAAATCTTAATTCTGCCCTTAACCCCTTACTACTTATTTCTTTCCAGGAAAAATTTTCAAATAATCTTGTTACTATTGTCCAAACTGTCCTAATGGCAAAACTCACCTGGACCTCATGTTAATATTTAAATACCAGAGTCACATTACTGCCCCTCTAAATCAGAATCTCCACGGGAGGCATCTGAGCAGTAAAAGCTTCCACAATCCCTGAAAGCGACACTTATCCTTATCAACTTCATGAAACAGTGGTCTACTTGATGTGATCCTCACCACAACTTCATAGCTTGGTCAGTACAACCTTATGAGGTCTATTTACAAAAAAGAACCTGAACCACGTCAGGGTTTCATAACTTGGTCTGTATTAGAAACGAAGTCTTCTGTTTCTAATTATAATAGTCTTAGGATAATTAGATTGGATTCTTTCCCTGCACTAAAGAAGTTTTTTAAAATGGTACAATTTCTCAAGTTTTGTGTTTGTACACTAATTGGTTTTTTCTTTTCTATGTCATTTTAAAATTTTATTTCAGATTATCTATTGAAGGATCATGTAGTATTAATTGTATTTGTCTACTTCTTAAAATCAAACATAAAATATTAGCCTCATTAGTAAAATATTAGGAGCAAAATTTTTATCTTCAAACGTTCTTCTAATAACAAAAGTTCCTTTTGTAAGTGACAATTAATACAAAATAGGGGAATTTAGTTTCCCTAAAATGCACATGAAATCAAAAGTAAAATGGAAATAGTATTGGAAAATAGTGGCTATTTAACCATCTCTCTCTGTATCACTTGTTTCTCCTAACAGAGTACTTGTTTTATTGGTTTGTTTTTTGGAAATAATAGTGAAGAAATTTTTGTCCTCTTTGCAAATGAGGTTAATCCCCTGAGGTTAAAATATACTTTCTATCAATAGAAAGCTGATACATGTGAAATGTATACAGAGAATGAAAAACATTAACTGACAAAGAACGAATGAATGAAACCAGGCAAAATAATATGTAATATGAAGACTATGGCATCTCATTCACTGAAAAACCTGATGGTGTCCTGGAGAATCCAATCCAAGTGGCTCTGCCAATTAAAAAAAAGAAAGAAAAAGATTGCCAGTCCATCAATAATCAACCAGAAGATAGGAATTATGCTGGACTGAGGTGAACTTCCTGATAGAAAATGTGCTTGTTTGGGTATTAACTAGACCTTCTATGTAGAACTGTATGTATCGATGTGACTGTTAAGCTTGAATTCCTGGAAATTAGGAATCTATCATTAGGGTCTATGGGTCATTTTGTATCGATAAGGGGATTAGAATTTAAAGTTGGGCCAAATAATATATGGCTGTTCCTGAGGCTCTCATTCTTGGCTTTGAAATAAAAAGGAGTTTAAGGGACTAAAAAGATGGGCAAATCTGCCAAATGTTTTACAGACTGCTGGGAGATTTATGTATTTATAATGCTAGGGCAATTGAGAATTTGTATGTATTTATTTTCTGTAACTATTCAATACAATTTTCCTTAAAATTAGCTCTTTGAAGCACATGCTAGCATCACTGGCATATTCCTGAGCTTCTTTGAAAAAAGTTAACTGACAAGTATCTTTGTATTTATTGATAAGCATTCCAGATGCTTCCTATGCACAGTGATGTTTTAGCACCACTGCTCTAAACTCATTGAATCAGGGGCTTTTCTACAGAACCATTGTTTTAAAAAATTTATAAACAGAGCTCAGTGATTCTATGAGCATGCAACATTATCATGTGATGTGAAGAGTACTGAAATAATTCCTCTCCAAAAGACAGGGCTACTATAAATCTACCACAAAACCTGAAACTACATTTTGTAAGATTTACTTCTTCAGATCAAATAAAGCCATCTTTATACATCTTCATCTACTAAGCCTTCTGTTAAGTGTAAGTCAATATCAATAAGTTTGATTAAAATAATGTTAACCCTTTACTAAAAGCTTTCATCAAAAATCTTTCCCCATAAATAGCACAGAGTAAAGCATCAAGAGAACAAATGTTGTGATGCTTAAGACAGAACACAGTTACACATTTCTACCAATATTATACTTGCAATTTGTCTTTTATTGTAATCATCTATGTGTACATGTATGATCGTACCTAGTGACTAATAAATTCTTGAAGGGCGGGCACCACTTCATTGATCTTCCTAACTCCAGGCTTCAGGGCTTGCTGTACTGCTTGACGCATGATAATTTATTGTCTGAGTAATAAAACTTTTATAAAAGAATTAAAGCAAAAGCATGGGTTAATTTGGGGGGAAGGTTGAGCTACTGGGAGAATAAGGTAGTCTATGTCAAAAAAGAAACCTAAGAAATCCAAGGTAGGATGAAAATAGGAGAAAGGAGAGAATGCATTTAGGTTGCTTTGCAATTCTTTCAGAAGTCAGTACTTCTTTCAAAAATATGCTTCTGCCTCTGAACCTCATTATTTTAAATAAATACATAAAATTTGTGTGTGTGTACACATGCATATACATGTATATGCATTATGCTGTATGCACAATAGCATATGATGTGTGTGTATGCTATTGATAACTGCATGCTTTTCCTCTGTATTAAATTTTATGATTGCTTAAGCAGTGATGGCTTTTTAAAACATGCACGTATTTCATTTTATAAATAAATTAAGTATTTATGTATATGCCATTCACAGTTTATTAATGTTTATAAAACACCAAGGTAAAACTAAAGAATTTGGAACTAAATAAGTTATTTTTTAAAACATCACACAGAATCTTTGAGTAAGAATTGACTAGAAATCATTAAATGAGTTTATAGTCTAAGATCTACTATTTACTTATAAGAGCTTATCTTGGTGAACAAGTTTATGGCCATGACCATACTAGTTGCCTAACTGAATCCACAGACTTATTATGAAGTTGGAAAGAAGCAATGTGTATGAAAACATTTTGCATAAATAAAAAAGTGTGTGTGTGTGTGTGTGTGTGTGTGTGTGTGTGTGAGAGAGAGACAGAGAGAGAGATAGAGAGAGAGAGAGAGAGAGAGAGAGAGAATCGATGTCAAATATTAACATTACAGCCATAGGTTTCCTTTGGGCTCTTAAGAAAAGTCCTTGAGTAGCATCCAAATTTGACATTCAGTCTTTTTTCACCTATTTTCTAGGTTTTGTCATACTAGTAGTCATACCAGTGGCCTGAACAAGTGATATAAGATCCAAACAATAAAAGGATCAGGCATTAGACTTAAGGTTTGTTAATCACACCTGTTCATGGTTATTTGCAACTGGCTTTGTCCCAATCCTGTTTTTAAACCTCTGAAAAAGTGCCAATCACTCTTTTAAGTTCAAATCATTTAATTTGTTAAGTAGTAGGGAGAAAACAAGAATTAAATGCTACAGAATTCAAATGTTTTTATAAAATCCTGAAAGTCTAATTTTGATAACATAAGCATGATCCTGTCTCTACTTTCACTGATATAGTAAGACCACAACTGCTATTACTAACATTTTTATATACTTATTGATCATCGTGTTAGACTGAAAAATGACCTCCCCAAAGGACAACAGGATTCCTATGCTCTACTTTCCAGAATCTGTGAATGTTACAGATTAATTTAAAATCTTGAGATGGAGAGATTGTGCTTGGTTATCCAGGTAGGCCAATGTAATCACAAGGCCCATATAAGAAAGAGGTAGGAAAGTCAGGGTTAGAAGAGGAGATTTGTGATTTTTTAAGAGTTCAGCTTTTACAGATTCCATATGTAAGTGATATCATACAATATTTATCTTTCTATGTCTGACTCATCTCACTTAGCATAATGCCCCCAAGGTTTATCCATGTTGTTACAAATGGCAAGATTTCTTTATTTCTTATTGTTGAATAATATTCCATAATTGGTGTGTGTGTGTGTGTGTGTGTGTGTGTGTGTGTGTGTGTCTGTGTGTATGGGACCATATACATACACTTATATATGTAAAAAACATTGTAAATATATATGAAATATTGTGAATAACCCTGCAATGGACACAGGTGTGTAGACATCAAGATCTTGATTTCAATTCTTCTAGATATATACCCAGGAAGGAGATTGCTGCTAATGCTATAGTGGTACTGGTAATATGTAAATGCATCAAATCAACGTATTATAAACCTTAAACTTACACAATGTTATCTCAAAAAGAAAAAGCAGAGATTGGAATAATTCAGTTTCTCACTGCGGGGGGTGGGGGTGGGGTCACAAACCAAGGAATTTGAGCGGCCTCTAAAAGCTAAAAAAAAGCAAGGAAATGGATTCTCCCCTAGAAGCTTCAGAAGCAGTGCAGCCTGGTTAACACCTTGATTTTAGAGCTTCTGAGTTCCAGAACTGTAGCACAATGAATTGGGGTCACTTTAAGCCACTATATTTGTGGTTGTGTGATAAAGCAACAATAGAAAACTAAAACAGTCATAAAATACAGCCATAACCTAATTTCTATTGAAGAAGAAAAATGTAAGTAAGCAATGGTTAAGAGTTTAGTCTATGGAATCAGAATGCCTGTATTTAAATCCCCTTTCTATCACTTACTAGATGTGTTACTTTAGCAAATGTTTGCTTGCACAGGAGGAATAATAATAGTGCCTACCTCATAAGATTTTTTAGATTAAATGAGCTAATAAATTTAAAGTTTTCATAAGATCCAAATCATCATGAATCATTTTATTATTGTCTTTATTAAAGTTATGATTCTCATTTACTTATTATGTAAATGAAAATATCTAAGTTTGTGCTCTGGCGTGGCCATTTGATGGAGAAAGTATCAATATGTATTTTACCAAATCTCTGCTTTTTGGAATCCACAATCATGAGAGAGAGGTAGAAATTACTGCAGTGCAGGATGGAAAATTGTGGATGTCATAAATGTTTTTCTTTCTTCTCAATACCCTGCTTCTGAGTCTAGCAAGTTTGATAAATGGTATATTGTGTATCTGCCCTTGACTATGGAAGCATCTCAACTGTAGTGTAATTTTGACCCAATTATATACGTAAAATTCCTGTTAATTAGAAAAATAAATGTTATTTTGGAAGAAATAAAAGGCATTTGATTTTGCTATGTGTTGGATTGTCGTCCGTTACTCTTTCCACTATATGGTAAGTTACAATCTCTAACCATCCATCATCACACAAAATTGTCAGATATGGAGTCATTTCAGTTCTACTGCTTAGTTAAAAGCAAAACAAAACAACCAACAACAATTATGTTTTATACCTGGTGACAAACCACCTCTTCTGGTAATAGCTCTCATATTTTTTTAGAATTATGAAGTGACAGCTCAGGACTGTACATAAAGTGTCAGACAAGAAAACAATAAAAACAATATGATCCATGTAGCAATTTTCCTCTAAAATCAACCTTCATAATGCTATGATGGGTTAAACAGGTACCATTTTCAGATGTCATCTATAAGAGAAGGAACATTCAAAGATGTATGATCCACAGTAAAAAAAAAAATGAAAGAAAAACATCATTACCATCTAAAAAAATTTAATATGCACATTTTGTTGCTTTGATTTGTTTTGCATTCAGTGTTATACTTCTTAGGGACCAAAACAAAAAGTCGTTTCTGGTACCTTCACCCAGGCAAGATGCTGGATTATGCGTGCTGATCTCCATTAGCCAGCACTCTACATAAACATAATAGTTACACAGATTAATTTAGTATTTTCTCTATCTTTCTGGAGACACTGCCTATAAGAATCTGTGTTTAAAACTATTATTTTGTTTGAAATTAATGGAACAGCATGAATTAGAAATAACAAAATAAACCAAAATATTAAGATCACCACATAAAATGGGAAAACTCAGGAATTCTAGATATTTCAACTTGTGTCTTTGGCTATGTAAAATTCAAAGACAAATGCTCACATAAATTTGTACACTTATTTTTCCAACAAATACTCTCAATTTATAAATGCATGTATGTTGTTGTATCTATTTAAAAGATAAAATTATATCACTACCATGCATAATCGTTAACAGTTATTTGATATTTATTAAATATCATTTGAATAATTCAGACGATAAAACTATTTTAAATGTCAATAATAGCAACAAAAAGTTACATTCTCCTAAAAGCATAATTTGTGACCAATTTACCTATTTTTTTCCAATGTATCTATTTTAAGGAACTTATTGCATTATAACCTCCCTGAACTTCTAGATCCTGGTAATGATTTTTCAGACAACATTAAACTCATTCTTATAATACAGTCTCCTTTTTTTTTTTTTTTCCAGGTAAATGACAGAGGATAAGACCCTGGCCCAAAATGAAAACATTTTTCATAAGGAATCATACAGTACAATGCTATATACCAAATTTAGGCTGAATATGGTGGGTTTCTCGGACACATATGTATCCGGGAGCAGATTTTGACAACTCAAAGTCATATATTGACAAACCATGGATAAAACATTGCCTTGTAAAGTTTAGTACTTTTGAGTTAAAACAATACAGATATGTGCTAGAATCTTGTAATATTGGTGTTTTTTTAGTTGCAAATCACGGAAGCTGGCTATAAATTATCTACAACAAAAGAAGTATTTAAAAAGGATTTTGGTAGAATGCACAATGGGTTTTAAGAATGCAAAATTGGATATTTAAGGTAGGAGATCCTGGATCCTTAAATATCCAATTTTAATTGGACAGGAAATTCTGGATGGCAATGGCATTAGTCTTATAGTAGGAGGCATGAAGTCTGACAGCCTCTTCTAGAATGAAATGGAATTGAGTGTGTTTATATCCTTTTGTGGCATGCTCAAGTTTCTGATTCTAACTGACCTTGGTTGAATCAAGAGCTCAAACTTTGCTATGGGCAGAACAGTGCACATAGTTGAGTCTCACCATACTATATAGAAGAGAAAGGAAATTTGTACATGATTAGGAGGGAGGAATGCTGCTAACAAATAATCCCCTCCCCCAAATCCAACTGTGTGTTACAGGTTTATTCTCATATTTTGACAATCTTTAAAATTTCATAGCTAAGAATTAGGAAACTCAAATATTTCCTTATTTATTAAAGTCTCATCGATGCTATATATATAGCAGGAAATGGAGTCACTGGTGTGGGTGGGGGTGGGGTATGAGTAAAAGAAGCATTTTTTAAAGAATAAATTTATCTGAAAACATACAATTTTAATAAGTTCTCTTTAGGCTGGATTGATAATTAATTCTGAATCTTTTTTATCAAGCAAGAAGCTGGAAATAAATCAAGCCTCCTATATTATGCCCCAGACACCTGCCATCCTCAGTTGTGATAGATGCATATTAAATTGTTTGAATTTTTACTTAAATGCAGTTTAATATGGAATTTAAATTATATAAAATAGAAAATAGCTCTAATTGCATAATGCATTATCTTAGCGAATAAATAATACATAATTCACTGTATCTATAAGTGACACCAACAGAACTTTAATAAATTTAATTGTGCTACTCCCACCCATCAGTAATTCTATAATCACTTGAAGTCTAACTCTTCATGAGGTGAAATTATTTTAAACTTTTCATATGGTGACAAACACAGACCTTTTTATTCTCCATTTACAAAATGACATCTGTTCTATTTCCATTTTACTTTTTCAGAATGAGGTTACTTTAGTATTTTATTTCTTATTTTGTCAGATAGCTTTGCCAAAGATGGTGAAAATGCAGTCCCTGAAGACCAAAAATTACAGAAATGTAGACATAATGCTTTACATATGGTAGTTATGTACTTAACATTTTATATTAAGTTATTTTAGACATCTATTTCCCTTTATATTTTTTAACTCAACCAAACATAAGTTTAAGCAAAAAAAGAATCAAGCCACTTAGCAAGTAGAAAACTATTATTTTAAATGGCAGTAACAATATAGTATTATTAATATAAATCAGTCTGCTCAACTGATCAGCTAAATACACAGTCTGTAACTCTTTTATTCAGTAACAACAAAACAAAAGGAAAAAAAAAACAAAAAAACAAAAGTAAAACTCTGATCAGAGATATGTTGCTATTGTTATCTGATTACCTCATCATCCTCTCCTTCACATTATCTGCTTTCTCTTAACTGACATGCAATGTCCATGCAGACACCACACAGGTACACATCTGTATACACACACACACACACACACACACACACACACACACACACACACACACACTGGAGTGTGAGGTTTGATGGTGTAGATTCTGATGTCAGACTCACCTGGGTTTAGAGCTAGCTCTATCCTTTACAAAGCGTGCAACCTCAACTAAGTTACTTCTCTAAATCTTGGTATCTTCATTTAAAAAACAAAGAAAGGCACGATGCATATTCTCAATAAGTGCAAAGTGCTCCTATTGCAATCATTGTTATTGTTGGTACCGCGCTGTGATATTAATATGTGTCCATGGTTTATCCTCTGTATTCAAAAAGTTTATTCCTAATCATAATCACATACAAACATCTTGTTGGGAGATCATTCCTGGGACATAGCAGAAAAAGTAATTATAAAGACTAAGATGAATCATAACTTTGATAAATCTTGAGACAATTCTGTCATTAGAGCTACATGTTTCTTTTTCACTTTAATCTTTTCTTACTTGCTTAGTTATTACAGAAATCAGAATATGCGAAGAGACTCAACAGTACTACTCATGACTCCTGAGGAATTTTAACAAATAGGGTTAGATGAATCAAAGCCCACAACACATTTTGCTATATTATTACAATATATTATTTTCATTCATTTGTGTATTATTTACCACTGCAATTAATTTAGACTAAAATTTAATTTATTAATATTTTAATCAACACGATCTTAGAAAGATACAATGTTATATCAAGAAATTACCTAGCTTTAAACTGTGAACTTACATCCAGTTTCCCTCCATTTCTTTATGAAAATGCCTGATGTCTGACTGCAAGTTAGACAACACAAGAGTCAGCATTTAAATAACAAATGTCAGTCCTTTCTATCTCTGACTTGAAGAATATTCCCTGTAGAAGAGGAGACTGCATATCTGCATATCTGAGCTAACGGCACAAAAACTTGCCTCTGTTCTGGTCTCAAGCCTTCAAGTTTAGGCTCCAGGCTAGAACATTTTTAATTCTCACTCTTTTTTATAAAAAATGAAAAAATAATCTTAAGCAAGAGTAGTTTAGGAGAAGAAACACAACTAGAAATCAGAAAGTCTGGTCTAGCCCTGAATCGTGTTCAATCTATCTTGGTAACTATGAGCAAATAAAACGCAGCCTGTATGTAAAATGAGAAAGTTTGGTTAAACTATTTCTAAGCATCACTCCAGTGTTAATGTTTCTGGGGGAAAAAAATTCATCACCATGTGTTATGTTAATCTAATTAATATTTTTCATAACACACACATGGACACCATACACACTCTACATGTACATTTATATGTATACTTATAGATACACACCCTTTCTCAATCTCTCTCTCTTCCATAGCCAAATATGGAAACCCAATACTCCAATAGTCTTACTCTTATTAAACAAAAGATAAATCTAAAAGGATTTGTCATAAGATCAGGAGGATTCTGTGGAAGATTTATCTCCCTGGGGAAATATACATGCCAATGATAGAATTCTAGGTCTGACTTTGCATGGTGATAAAATGTCTATTTGTTTTTTGCTAGTAAAAGAAAAATGGAGTAGAGGTCATTTATCATCCCGTGGAATGAAAAGTGCTCAGCAAATGCTTAAGTAAAATCCCTCCTCCCCATTTAAGATACAAGTTCTCCTAAACCCACAACTACTTTTATTATTGATTTTTATCTTCCTTGCCCTCAAGAAATAACAAGAAACATGTTCAATTCTAGCCAGGGGGAAAATAGAAGAAAAAAAGTAACATCAGCAATCTATCCTACTCTGGTGAAAAGATTGACTTGATGACCTAATTGGCCCTTCCTGACACTAATTTGTATGGCTGACAGTTAAAACACCTTGTGCTAGGTGGAAACCAAATTGAGCACTATAGTAGAGACAGAAACACCAGCCAAATTGAAAGGTAAATTAGATGTGCTTGTCTGAGTCTGAATTTGCCAGGATTTTTTATTGTATCTCTATGGCAATGTGTAATTCCATCCACAAGAAGGTAAAGGGGAAGTTAGAAGAGCCATCAGGAGAGGAAATAAAATAAATTCTTATTGATGTTCAAAGGAAATAAATACCCCATTAGTGTGCCTCTTAGATGCTAAACCGTGAGATGTCTACTACACAGGTAGATAATTTCTGGGTTATTTGAGCAAGATAAACTTTCATGATCATTCTACCAAACTCATAGCAGAAATATATTGAACAGTGGACACCTCACCTTAAATAGCTAACCTGACCAACATGGCTAAAAGACGCCTACTTGCATACCCAGTAGCTGGAAATTCCGATATTGAATTGAAAATGCCAAACTCACAACCCAAACTATAATAGCAGACTTTTGCTCTATTTGTGGATTATATGGAGAGGATCTGAAGCTGTGTTCCCCTTTTTCTTTCACTCCCCTAGGTGCAAAGGAGTAGAAGTTTGAGTGAACTATGTCATTGTTTTAAATGCATAAAAATAATAGAAACATCCAATATTAGTTATGTTCTACATTTACATATATTGCCTCATTTCATTCACACAAGAACCTTCAGAGGAAGGTACTAGTAATATCCCCCTTTTACAGATGAGGAGACAGAGTGTTTTCAAATCTGAGTCTACTTGGGGTGCCTGGGTGGCTCAGTCAGTTAAACATCTGACTTGGGCTCAGGTCATGATCTCATGATTTGTGAGTTCGAGCCCCACATCGGGCCTGGTACTGTCAGTGCAGAGCCCACTTCGGATCCTCTATCCCCCTCTCTCTCTGCCCCTACACCACTCAAACTCGCAAAAATAAAGATAAATTTTTAAAAAATCTGAGTCTACTCAACTAGTAAGTAGTATAGACAGTTTTAAAGCCCAGGCATTTTGTATCTAGAATCTGTCATTTTAAGTATTCTACTATTTTAGCAAAATAGGATTGTAATTTATACAAGGATTATACATTAATACTCTCAGTTGCAGAATATTTTAGACAATAACTGCTATTATATTAAAGATGACTTTGGTAACTTAATTAGAATTCCATTAACCACAATTTTGTTTCTGCATACCAGCCCTGTTATACCTCCATGTTTCTACTGAGATTAAAAATCAGATTAATTAATATTTTGTTGACAAGAACAGGATCTGTGTTATAAACCACAAGGAGCTGAAAGAGACTATTAAATAAAGCAAACAAACAATGAGAATAATACAAGCAGATAAAAACAGCCTACCTTTCCTGTGGTAGGTGAGATTCAATAGGCATATAAAAGGAAGAAGGGCCAGGCTTACCCATTTAGATAGATAAAGACCATTTTCAGCCCTGAGAAGGATATGGGAAAAAAATTGAAGAAACTTAGGAAGTAGAAGCTAGACAGGTTTCTATTTTTTTCCTAACAACTTTTGCCATTATTTTATTTTCTTTCCACTTAAAACATTAACAATATGGAATTGTCTATACTCATTTCTTTTCCTAGTAGGATAATGAAGATATCACTAGATTAAAAAGTTCTTCTCTTAAAAAAGTAAAATCTGAGGCATCTCAAAAATGCTCAAATTTGACTTGTTATCAAATCCATCAGGAATATTCTTTAATAGAGTTTACCGAACTTTAGTCATTAAGAAATTCCACAAGCTAATAGCATCAGTGACATGCCCTGCAAATTTTATAACAAAAAGCTATCAGGCACTGGACAAGGAAAATAACTTCATCATCTATGCTTCACACTGTCAAAGGAAATGCTTCAGATGCAAACTTTGGGGTTTGCATCCCTATCTGAACAATACTGGCTGGATGAATTGCAAATTTGCACAACAGTTCTAGACAGAACTGGAAAATAAATGAGTTAAAGCGTATTAATTCAGTTTCTACCCATTAGAAATTCAAAATGTGTACAATGTTCAATGACTACAATTTAAAAATATAAAAGGAAATGAAGAAAACATTGCCACAACTAATATCAATTCATAAGCATTCAACTTTGGCAATCAACCTTACACATAAACTAATAATATCAGTATATGAAGAACGACGCTCATGTTTGGGTAGGGATGGTACTTTTGCACAGGTCTAATGAACCTTTAACATTTAATGAATACATGCAATATGTGTACAGAATGTGAAAGCTATAAAGGTGGAAAAGAATGAATGTAGACGGTCTCTTCACTTATGGAAGTTATAGTAAGACATGTCTTCATGATAAGATATTGATGAAAATAGAACCCAAGTGTCCTGAAAAAATCTCCTTGTCAACTCTGCAAAGCTAAGGGGAGTTCATCAAATAAGCCAACTCATTCTGTCTAATTTGAGCCACTATACTATAAAGTATACCTTCAGCATGTAGGCTCCCCAAGGTCAAGGCTTTGGTGCCTCAGTTTGGGCTAAATTCTCTGTTGCCAGAAAAAAAAAATTCTCTGTCTCTGTCTCTAGATGTCAGATTCATATTCTCTCTCATTCTCTGTCTCCATCTCTCTCCGTCTCTCTGTCTCTCTCTCTGTCTAAAGATGAATGAGAAGGCAGGCAAACAAATTTACATAGATTGAGGCTTTCTCAAAGGAGAAAGAAGCACATTTTTACCAATTCAGTCTGAGGCAGAGTGAGTCAGAGTAGATTTCTAGTATAACGAACCATTTTGCTCTCAGCTTAGACTCAGTCTCTATGTTGCAGAACCGAGCATCTCACTTTAATATTATACCACTTTATATTGCTTTGTGTTTATCTGAACTAAGACAGTGGTTTCCCAGAATGATATATATAGTTTGCTTTAAGTTTAGCTACATAATGGTAAGCATTCTGTAAGAATCAAATACGTCTCTACACCAAAACTGAGAGTCTTCCAGACAAGGGAAACGTAATTTTAAGCTTTTACTTAAAATATACAATACTGGAAAGATCATTGTTTCCCAACTGTACAACAGCTACATAAAAAGCTGGATGGTGTACAAACCAAAACTTCTTGAACTCAGGGTAACAAAATAACCAAAAGTCTACAGAAAGACAGGGTCTTCCTAAGAGAGAGAGGACACAGTACTTACTTACCTGGGGTGGATGCAATAAGCCGACAATCAAGAAAAAAAGAGTTCTGCTAATATTTAAATAATTTGTTAAATATTGAACATGGGCCAGTACAAGAGTATATGAACCCCTAAGTGATAAAAAAATACATTAAAATAATTTATGTCCATTTGTAAAATTTCTCCTCAGACCTTGAGATGTGATCATGACAAAAGCTGGCATCAAAGTAATAGGAGAGCCCTCATGATGTGGGCCAAGGGAGGAGGACTTTCATGCAGGACAGGTATAAAGTCTCATTCAACACAGAAATACAATTCTAGAGATTCCCAGTCAAAAAGCCAGAAAATAAACAAACAAATAAACAAAAAAAGGAGTTACCTGTCCCAGCAATTTCAAAATCCAGCTGGGAAAACATTAGGTTTCAAGGCCTGGGAATAATACTCTGTGCTTTAAGGTTACACCCACTGTGCTTATTGCTTTGTTCTTGGAATCATTCATTCTTTTCATGAAGGATAGCATGCTCTTACAGCTTAGTAATCTTCATGCCTGCTTCATGCCTGTAGAATTTTGGGAGTCTCACAATCTTCAGTGTCCCCCTTAGTTCCTCTTAGTACAAATTGACGGTATTTCTGCTCGTCCAAAACTTGCAAATACCTTGTGCATATCCCATGTATGTCACATGGATTCATTATGTTAGACAAAAGGTTCTTCCATAGATCTTTCCTGATAATCCCACATCTATTTCTAGCTTCTACTGAGATGGCTAAGGGGACCTACATGTCACACATCTAATCTCACAAAGTTTTCTGTGTGATGAATACACTGTCTTTTTAATCCTTCTGAAGCATTACAAAATGATTGCTAGCCACACCTTTGTTCTCTCTCCAGAGAATCCTCTCTTGGCAGTAAATTAATTTTGATAGGTTTTACAATGTAGATAGCCTGAGGATTTCCCAAATCATCAAGTCCTGGTTCTTTTTTGCTTAGAAGTTTTTCCCTCAATTTATCTCCTTACCCTCTGTATTTTACAACAGACAGCAATAAGAAATCAGACCACACCCTCGATAGATTGTTTGCAAATCAGTGGGGCGGAAACCTCACTTGTAAGAGGAACTTGAACACAACCTCTGACCGAACATAAAATAGGCTTCTCTGACCCACAGGTGATTCCTAGGAATCCAAACTTGTGAGTACTATCACAGTCATCCCTGACAGTTTGGAATAGTATATACATGACCAAGTCTGTGTCTTTTCAGAAGTAGTCAGAGAGAGAAGTTCCAGGATAGAACTTCCTGTCTATATGCGGGACAAAAATCAATAAAGACAACAACCTACAAAAAAAAGGAAAAGCAGTGTTTCTCTTCAATGTTTTAGTGTAAAGAAGGCATTCAACTTTTCTATAATCCTTGCGTCCAACTGTAATTGGTCTTGTAAATATAATGAAAGATCCAGGAAATATAATGCTAAATGCATATATTGAATTCATTTATCCTTTTCTAAATCAACAGCTAACACATATAACCATGGGTAACAGTTCATGAGAGGTTATCAGGACCACAAAGATTATGTCACTCTTTTAAAGAACATAACTTAAAGTCATTCCAGTGAATACTTAACTGGTGCACTAGTTCTGGTATCTGAGTCCCCGATATCACTTTAGATCACTGATAAAACAAGTATATATACTTCAACCTTTGGTATTCTTTGACTATTAAATGTAATTATCTCATCAGGTATTTTCAAGTTGTCTTTGTTGTTGTGTTATTTTTTTTCCTAATTAGTTTTTTTTCATGTTTCACACTGTTTTTCATCTGGTAATATAGTGCGAGTTTTCACACTTTTATGGCATTCATCACCGTGTAAAGGGCTTGATTTTCTCATTAGTCATCTTTCATGTTTTTGTATGCGTTTATTGACTTTTGCTTTAAAACATTCCTTTCAACATTCTTTAACCAGAATTCCTATTTTGTTGACATGATTGTTACCTAATAAATAGTTTATTTTTTCCTAATACTAAGGTGTTAAAATCATAATATCATTTCTGATATCACACAGCTTAAATAAAAAATAGGTGTTTTTTTTTGCTTTATTTTGAATACAGCATACTAAGGTGAAACAGGGCTCATAAAACCCCATGATTTGAACTACTTTTATGAAAGCTTCTGACCAGATTTAAGGGCAGGCATAATCCTAAATATTGCTAGTAATTAGGTAGAAATGATAAATGTAAAAAATTTCTTTGTTGTCTTTTAAAAAAATATTCTAACTTAGAATATTGAAGGATGAGAAAGTGTAGGGCAACAGGAAAGTACAATGGGACATTCCAAAAATTCCTGGTAGCAAATGGCACATTCAGCTTGGCTTCAGACAGCACTCCTGAGGAAGTGCACAAAGCCTAGAGAACAAGGCCTAGAGATCCCTTACCCTTCCTCCCCCTTCTCAACAGTCTTTCTGAAAGAAGACCAAATGGATAGTTTTCAATGTATCCTTTCTCTCTATATTTCTGCTTGCAAATAACTGGGCTTTCTTAAATATTTTCCCCATGATGATATTAGCAATATCATAGATACTGATATGATAGAGCAATGATATTAGCAACAAGCATAAGGATACAGCATAAAGTACAAAACCATTTCAGTTTGCTCAGGTTTGAAGATGTTCCCAGGATGCAGATCTTCAGTGCTAAAACTGAGGAAGTCCTAGGCATTTCCCCATGAATTAGGAAGAATTTGTTATGCTTAACCCAATACCATGTTAAAGGTGACCTCAGGACTGGGTGCGTGCTGTGTCCCAGATCTCAGCACCAAAAGATGATATGTGTCAGATAAGGCCATCAGAAAACTCTGAGAAGCAACATACCCAAGTATCCTTAGGGATTAATATAAATGGGTTAAACTGCATAAAATATTTAGATTCTGTCAAAACCAAACAAAATTCTGCACTCTTATTTTAATAATCAGTTAAAAGTTCTTGATAAATCACTTGTTCTTCATCACTAGATTAAGGAATCTAGCCCCTCCCACATCTTCTAAAAGCCTTCATGTGGTGTACTGTGAAGCATCATGGTCATGATTAGTGGATGTGGATCAGAGCAACTTTGGAGGCAATCACTGAGGGTTTGGATGCTAGTGCAAAAACCAGTATCTGGGAGGTATGGGAAGTTGCATAACCTCCTTGTGCCAATTTCTTAAGTTTTAGCCATGCCTGTTTCATAGCAATGTTGCAAGAGGTTAAAGCATTAATATATGCAAAGAATTTAGAACTGTCCTGATTCATAGTGAGTATGAAAGAAGTAAAAGTGTTATTTACTTCCCTATCCTGTCACTCATCACTTAACAAATATCTATCAACATACATGGCATGCCTTTTTTTTTTTTAATCTCCAATGCCTAGAAAAACACCTGGAACTTAGAGTTGATAGCTACTTATTAAATGAATGAGTAATGGGGTGTTGGTTAAATGATGAAATTTAACCAAGTCTCCTCAGCCTATCATGATATACAGCCTGAAATGTCACTCTAAAGAATGTCACTCTAACACATGACAAATAGTGTTGATTTAAACAGATTCCCTTTAACTATTTCCCAAAGAAATAGACTTTAGGATGGCCGGTGGAAAGGATGTGACTAGTAATACTTTGCTAGAATATTAAGCTATTGTACTGATGGACATGGATTCTGGGAACCCAAGACCTGATGTCCCCGTCAGGACTGAAGATATATTCCGCCAGGTGCCAGTTGTCAAGCTCCTTTGGGAGCTGCCCTTGCTTAAGAAACTCCCCTCCACCCCCCGCCCCGCTTTACAAAACTTATGCTTCATTCTTGAGACAACCTTCTAATGACTGATACACATGGAGGTATAAACACCAGCCTCATTGCCTCAAGTCAGGAGAATTCTAAAGGGCCATCTCAGCTTCAGAGTTTACACAGGACTGGTCAGGGTTTGTGGTGAAGTACAGATCCCAAAATCTCTCTACCCATTCTTTATTTCTTCTCTTCTCTTTCAGTACGTTCCTTTAAACAAAAAGGAGTTGTGAGGCTTAAATGGGACAGCTTAGGAAAAATTATTAAATAATGTTTCTGCACATGGTAACTACTCAGTAAACATCAGAAATTTTCATTTCTATTATTGGAGAAAACCACTTATTCTATATAAGAATCCATGTAGCTTTCCTCTTTGAAGGCTGATACATCTAGCATCTGAAAATTTCTATCAGGAGACTTACTCTTTATACTGAGCAATCCTGCTAAAAATCTTCAGGCAATGCTTTCTGAGTCAAAATCTCTTTCTCTGCAATAACATGTACCCATTTTCTTCTATAATTAACTAAGATAAACATAATCTTTTAACAGCTTTTCACATTGTGTCTTGGATAAAGAGAAACTTTTCTTATTACCTCTAAATTACTATATACATCCCTAAAACACATTATAGTTGCTTTGGTGTTTATTTGTTTTCTTTTGTTTGGAGCTCCCCAAGTGATCATGACTAATTCTCTCCTTTGCTTGCTGGTAGTAGACTGGAGAAAGAATCTCCTCAGGGGAAAATATATCTCTTTTTCTTATATCCCTTGCATTCCTAGTATATATAGTGATGAATCTGCAGAGTCAGTATTAGTCTCTATTCCAGCAGAATTAAAAGACCTTATTAAAGATATTAGTTATAAAGAGTAGATCGTCTAATAGTTTAGTCAAGATCTTTTTTGTTACCATAGATGGAATATATGAACTTCTTCCTTTTGGATTTGAGTGGCAACTTAAAATGCAGTGAGTTGAGAAAGTGAGACAGGAAAGTATGTAACGAACAAGGAGGGCCTCTTATTCTTGTGGCCACACCTTTTTGAAGAGACAATTTCTCAGGACCACAATGATATGGATGAGGCAAAAATTTCTATTGGACAGGATGCTCTAATGCTTCAGACAGATGGGCACTCTTCTTCTTTTTTTTTCCCCCATGTAATTCCAACTTGCTCCCACATGCCTTCATTATTATAGTACTCCCACCCTGAATAGCATAAGAAACTAAAAGAAAAAAACTGATATCCTGATAATGATAATGTTGCAATTTTCTCACAATACTTTTATTCTTTTAAATCTCCACTAGGGCAATATAATACATTAAAGAGTAAAACTTAATGCAGTAGTATATAGGACATTCTGAGAAAATATTGCCTTTTAGGGACCTTTAACTTGTAATATTAGGTTTTTATGGAAGTTTGCAAGGGACAATGGCATATACCAACACCTAAAGCACATAAACACATACTCTTCACAAACAGAACTGTGGGGAATAAGCTTAGGAATTCCCTGAGCTTGCACCCAGGGGTTAATAAGACATATAGGAACAGAAAACCCCAGGATGAAAGCATCCAAAATTAGGTAAACAAGATTAGGTATTCAGGACAGAAATGCCCCCTGACTTAGTACAAGAGCAGAAAGCTGCTTTTACAGGAAGGAAGGACCAAAACAGGTAACAGGTAAACAGGGCTATAGACAGAAGCAGAATGAACTTGCCTGGAGCAGACATAATTACCAAAAGAAAGGTGCCTTGTTGACCCTGAGGTAGAAAGCTTTGTCTTTCTTGTCCACTAAGCAAGCTTAGGTAAACAGATGTGGTGCCTTCTGCCTGCCATAAACAACCATCTGCCCTGTGTCAGGACTTTGTTTTATATTGACCCAAACCGTTAATACCCTAATACCGCATATCTTCAAAACCCCCTTTCCCTCACACCCATGAGTTAACGCTCAAGGTTTCATTGTCTCTTTCTGCATGTCCATCACGCCTGTAAGCCTTCTGATCCTAATAAAAACAGAACAAGGACCCTTACTAGGGGCTCTTTTCTCCTCCTGGACATTAGCCTCTCTCATATTTTAATCCTGTGTCCGTTCTCTTGCCGGACAAGAGAGAACTCCAGACCAAGAGTCTACAACACAGAACCACATAATCACTGCTTCTTTGACTGAGCAGATCACAAATACAATAATGAGTTGACGCTCCGTTTGTCAGAGAAAAGTTGATGTGGTGTATGGATCTACTCTCTCACAATGATAGCTGGCGGGTGCACCCTACCATTTAATGAGCTAGAGTAGAATTATTTCTTAGTGCAAACAAACTACCTGAGACCAAAGGGAAATAAAATTTAAAACAAAAGATAATGGAGAAAAGTAAATCACCATTGCTTATTATTTTTAATTTCCTTTTTTTTTTTAATGGCTGCTTTAACTTGGCTCAAAATGCATGGCACTTGTTTTCTGTGCCTTTGTCACAGGGACTGACAGTTTGCCTAGAGCAAGGGTATCACGGCCGAGTTACTGAAAAGTAATATTTTATGATTCAGAAAGAACAAGTATGATGTTTTAACATATATTCCCAATTTCATACCTTGTATGAATTTTTGGAAATCAGTAAGCACTTCATGTCTCTGCTTTGACATTTTTTTAAATGCAGCCTGCAAACTACATGTCTCCTGAACATTGTGGGAGTGGAGTCTGGTATAATTAGTGCTCAGTAGTAAAGAGTAACACAAATTTGAAAAAATCTCTGACCACCAACACATGTAAAGCTTATACTATCATAAGTCATAAGGTACCATTCTAAACTGCTATTATGTGTTAAGAACACCAAATACTGTTCTTTTACCAGCGTCTCTGGTACAGTGTCACCTTGATTTCTTTTTTTTTTTTTTTTTCATTACTCTAGACCTTCCTCATGTTGCCATGCATAAAATATCTACTAAAGGACCAGCGTTAGCAGGAATGGTTTCACAAATGCTGTTGCTATATATGTTTACTAGGGACTTAAAAAAAAACCCTACATATTTTAGGATTATTCTCTGTGCCCAACTGGAGAATTGATTCCAAAAAAGGATAAGTTTCATAGGGCTGATTTTTACGGTATGAATTATCAGCATTATGTTTCTTCAAATCCCTGTTGCAGATAAGAAAGGTTTCATGCAAACCTCTGAAAGAAAAGGAAAATCTATACATACTCCTAGAAATAAGTGATAAGGGAAAGTATTTAATATGACTCCATCAAAAGCAAGTTACACGGTCAGGGGGTTCAGAGTACTCTATTAAGGATTTAGGAAAAAGTACACTCTATTTTGTAAAGAACACATACACAAACACAGTCACACACACAAACACACAAGTCTGCATGAACAAAATAGCTTGAGAAGCATTTCAAATATATTCCTAGGAATGGTGTATATTTATTAAGATGTTCAGTGGTAATTAACAAAAAATTCCAGTCATACTAACCTGAATCTCTGTTTTTTAAATGACATTCATTATTGGCACACCTAAATGAAAACTTAACTCACAGATGGATCCAGGGGCTTAAATAATGATATCTGGAGAAATAATCTTTCCCACTAGGCTGATTTATTCTTCTTTGTGCTTTGCTTTCATTTTTAGAAACCTATTACAATATTATGGGCCCTCAGTTCTGCACTCCTACATTATCATGGTCTATGTATGAGAGAGAAAGATATTTCTCTCTTCTCTAGTTTCAGTAGAAGTACTTGACTTGAGTCAAGTAATGACTAATCACCTACTGTGGATACAGGTTGGAATTTGGTAACAAAGCCTGGATTTATGCCCAACTCCAGAGCTAAGGTTCAATCCGTTCAATCAGGTCCAAAAGAACCATGGGATCTGAAAATAGGAAAGGGGATTCTTGAAGATAATCGGGAGTCCTGGTATCAGTACAAGTGGAAATGGTTCCATGTTCAGCAAAAACTATGGATATCTCTTGCTTCTGACAATGTAATAGGATGCAAATGTTTCTGGTTAGTTTACTAAAAAAGAATTGTATGAGTTTCAAAGCACTGAATTAATTCAACTAACTTATTTCTCCAGAAATGTTGTAACTGCCCTCTCATCATCAAATTCACCTCAGTTTTGCAGGATTCTGTTATTTCATGCCTTCATTCCTTTCTTGCCTGTCAGTTGTGTTATCTAGACAGAAAATTTCAAAGATCAGTTTTGTGGTGCTGCAATTTTGAAGTAAGTAATTCTAATTTAAGTCAGCAACATTCAATGATTCCTTAGAATATTTTAGGTACTGAACTATGCATTTTGTCAAACATAAACATTTTAAGTCTCAGTTCCTGACTCAATAGCTCGAAATCTAATGTAGAGAAAAAAAAAAAAACCTATGAAATTCTGAAAGGTAGAAGTGTCAAAAAGCTGTGTGAACTTTGTCAGACTTTTCTTTAGAAATTATACACATAAGTTTTTGCATATAACATAAAGAGTAACTGATTTGGTGCAATACTAATGCATAAAGATACAGACTGAGGAGTAATTAAAAATTCCCAAAAGTCACCTTAATATATTTGAGAATGTAATATATGAGAAATGAATTCAAAATTATATTTATTTAAAATCAACATGTAAAATAGTTTTGGGAAATGGACCAGAAACTTGAAAAAATTAAAGACGATATATTTCATGACATGTAATATAAATTTGCAATGAATCTAAACTTGAAATATAAAAAATCCAAAAACATTAAACTCTTAGACAAAATTATGAAATATACACATATATATTCATAGATACATAAATACATATATACATATTGTAGTGAAGAGGTTTTTCTAAGTACAGCCTAAATCCAGATATAAATTAGTTATATATGTATATAACTGAGAAAGTCAATGGTATAAAAAATAAAAAGAAGTATAAAGCCCACCATAATCAAAATCAAATTATAAACATCATAGTGGAAATAACTGTCACTCGTGCCTCAAAGAACTAAGTTCTCTAATATATAAAAATCTCTCCTCAAATGAATAAGAAAAAGGCCATAAGGAAGACATACAGGGAGAAGATATATAATGACATAACTGCTCCAAATCATAAGAAAATATTTCAGTTTCCTCAAAACCACTGATATTAATTAAATTATAATAGTATCTAGTAATTTAAAAAACAGGATTCTACTATAAGTCTAAAGATTAAAATAACTATATAAACACTGTATTCTAGTTAGTGAGTTTATTTCTCACAGGGCTAAAGGACAACAATTCTAAAATGCTTTATGCATATGCTAGGATTGAGCAAATAAAATATATTGTAAATGATGTGAGCCAGATTCCTTGCTATCACAGATAAAAGTTACAAATAAAGAAAGGTGGAAGGCTAAAATAAACTCTCTGATGGTGCTGAACTGGAATCACAGATGTAATTAAGAGCTTGTGACTTCTAAATATATGTATTTAAATATATACATGCATATGTACAAATGGATGCAAATGCACATGTTAGTAACATACATGTATTTTATAGCTCTGTTCACTGAGAGGGCATAGAAGCAATGATATCCCAGTGGCAATGAGCACACTTAGCACTGTAAATAATAATCTTATAATAAGAATTAGGGCTCCTTAGAGAAATGAGTGATCCAGTTCTGTGTCAGGGAACATATAAGATGAGCCTGCAACATTTGTGATTTCAGAAAATAGGGAAGAACTAAAACAAAACAAAACAAAACAAAACAAAACATAACAAAAGTGGGGCATGTCCAAAGTCATAGGAACCAACATGAAAGATTTCCCAATGGCTAATCATAAAAACAAAAATGGAATTATACAATAATTCATAGAATAAAATAAATATTCATGATTTTATATTGATGCAAATAATTAAACAGAGAGACATAATGACTAAATGCAATGCAGTATCCTGGATTGGGTCCAGGAGCACAAAACATGCATTTATGATAAAAGGTGGTGGGGGGGGTAATATTTGAATAAACTGTGTAGATTAGTTAATAATACAATACCAATCCAATATCTTAGTTTCGATAATTATTCTGTGAATATGTAAAATGTGAACACTAGGAGGAAATCAGTGAATGATAAATGGGAGCTATCTATTCCATTTTTGTAACTTTACTGAAATTCTTAAATAGTTTCAAAATAAAGTGTTTAAAAAAGCATAGTTCAGAAGAGTGTGATAGTATGCCCCTACCTTTTTAAAGTATTAGATATAATTTAAGAAATCTAATACGTACACAAAAAGTAGGATTGCTATGTTATGAAGAAATGTACTCCTGAAAAGTTACTGGTGTCCAAAGAGGCATATATCACAACGAACTGAGATAGTGATTCATGGCATCATGGAAAAAGTGTCAATTCCAAACGGAATATAATTCTACAATGTGGAAACTAGTGGATTAGACTAAGGAAAAGAGGGCATTAGAGATAGAAGGAGTAACAATGAGAGCAATTTAGAGGTGGGTAAGAAGACATATTTAGTTAACAGGAACTAAAATTTTTAGGCCAGAACATACAAAAGGATAGTGGAAAAAATATTCTATCTTTAGGAAATCAAAAATATAGAAGCAAAAGCTACTTTACATTAAAATAAACAAAAAAAATGTAACCTTTGGAGAACAATGTGTACTTGCAGATGTGCTTTATAATTTTCCATAGGTAGAAAAAGATAAACATGGGGCGCCTGGGTGGCGCAGTCGGCTGAGCGTCCGACTTCAGCCAGGTCACGATCTCGCGGTCCGTGAGTTCGAGCCCCGCGTCAGGCTCTGGGCTGATGGCTCAGAGCCTGGAGCCTGTTTCCGATTCTGTGTCTCCCTCTCTCTCTGCCCCTCCCCCGTTCATGCTCTGTCTCTCTCTGTGCCAAAAATAAATAAAAAACGTTGAAAAAAAAAAAAAAAAGAAAAAGATAAACATAATAAAATTGAATGTGAGGCTTTTAAGATACATTAAAATTCTTTTATTCACTAAGTAATCAATAGTTTCTAGTTCTAGAAGGCTTTGTTTCATGGTGTGTGTGTGTGTGTGTGTGTGTGTGTTTGTGTGTGTGTGTGTGTGTGTGTATGTGTGTATTTCTAAAGCATCTTATTTCAACTCTAGCAACAATAGTCCAAAATTGGTATTATCTATACTTTATAGATAAAAATGAACATTTTGAACACTTTAAACATTTACTCATTTGCCATCCTGCCAACAGTTGGGAACAGAGTTGGTCTGAAAATCACACTTGTCAAGTTACTTGTTCAATACTCTGTTCAATACATTATGCTTCTGTCTGTTTTTTTTTTTAATTTTTTTTTTAACATTTATTTATTTTTGAGACAGAGAGAGACAGAGCATGAACAGGGGAGGGGCAGAGAGAGAGGGAGACACAGAATCTGAAACAGGCTCCAGGCTCTGTGCTGTCAGCACAGAGCCCGACGCGGGGCTCGAACTCACGGACCGTGAGATCATGACCTGGGCTGAAGTCGGATGCTTAACCAACCAAGCCACCCAGGTGCCCCTCTGTCTGCTTTTTAAACAGAAACAGAAACACCTAGAAACAGCCCACAGTTTTAGAGAATAACATTTTATAATCTTAGAATTTAAAAGCTGAAATACCCTAGAGATGAATTAGTCCAGCTCCAAAGTGTCATAGCTCAGAGAATAAGCACCAGCCTAAAGGCATGCAATTAGTTACCATTATTGGTGACCAGACCCAAGTTTTTTAGCTACTGGCTCCTTCTTCTATGACAAATGATTTATTTTTCTGAAAGCTGATATAATAGAAAACTAGAAACAAAACTAAGACATTTCATTAATGTACTTACTGAAAAAAAAACAATTTGTAAAGAAAAGGATACCTATAAAATAGCATTTATTTTTTTAAGATAAAACTATTCAAATCAAGTTATCCTAAGCTATGCCATTGTCTAAATCTGTAAGTGGCTAGTTCAGTTCTTATGGTCACATTGGAGTAATTAATATCTACAACTATAGGCATTGTTAACATGTCATAGCACAAATTCTAACTTGAAAAAGAAGGTTGGAGAAAAGTGAGCATATACTGTGGCATTATGTGGCAGCGGTCATAACAGCAAGAGTCCTTCTGGAACTATTCACTCAAGAAGAAAACTTTAACCATTTCCTCTTCGTTAAATCGGAAGACAGGCTTAAACTAAACTAGTGCAGGACATCTTTAAACCATCAACAGAATTTAGAATCAGTGAAACATTTGACAGGAAAGAGAGCAGATTGGCATAGTAAATTGATCTGTGTTTCAAGGACAGAATTGTACTCATGCCGCACTCAAACAGTGCAGACAGGTCACTGAAGCATGTCTTTGTAAACACTGGGATGTGGGATGTGGGCCAGTTACCCTCCCTTTCTCCTCCTTTTCCTTCATCTCTTTTCCTTCACAATTCTCCTTCCTCCTCTGTCCTTCTTCCTTCTAGCCACATCCCCATGTCTTGTGCATTTCTCACAAGCTGCAGTTAACCTAATACTGAGAAAGACATCACAGTAATCATTTCTGTAACCTTCACAGTGCCATCACCCAATACCCACTATTGAGATGGTTGGAAAGCACGGCGTGAAACTTGATAAGTAATGTAGCTCTTGAAAGAACAAGATAAACTCATGCAGTTTCTGTCTCAAAGAAGCATAATTATACATCGAAGGATGACAGTCACCCTGTAGGTAAAACTCAGACTAAACAATATAAGTAAAGCAGACTTGGACAGCTGTGCACATTTTCCCATCATACTTTTTTTTTTAGTACAGTCTTCAAGACGTGTTGGACACAAATATGGAATTTCCAGTTTCTTCCAATTGCTAATTTGATATAGACATTCTCAATGACCCTTATATGTCAAATAACATTTTCCAAAAAGATAAGTGAAAACAACAACAACAACAACAACAACAACAACAACAGTGAAGTAAAAGATAAAACCAAAAAAGATAAAACCAAAAAACAGTGAAATAAAAATGAGAATGATTTCTTAGTAGTGAACTTATTGGAACATTTTCTAAAACAGGCATAATGGTAGAGAAGAAACACTAGTTAACATAATGTGTTTTTCTCAAACTGATTACAATAAGCATGTACATATCTAGGAATCTTGTCCAATAAGTGGCTGAATAACCTAATTACATGTCCTTATTCGTTATTTGCTCAGGTTGGGGTGTCATCGACATTGGGAAGATCAAAATAAAACCAGTAGTTTCCAAAGATAATAATGATAAGAGGAATATATGAAAATAATATATTATGCTAATATGCATTATATATATGTTCTATATAATATATATTGTTGTGGCTGAGCCTGGGTGGCTCAGTCGGTTAAGCGACCGACTTCAGCTCAGGTCATGATCTCCTTGCTCATGAGTTCAAGCCCTGCATCAGGCTCTGTGCTGAGCTCAGAGCCTGAAGCCCACTTGAGATTCTATGTTTCTCTCTTTCCCTGCTCCTCTCCTGCTTGCAATCTGGTCTCTCTCTCATCTCAAAAGTAAAGATTAAAATAATATATATTGTTGTATATGTTGTATATATTATATATTTCTCCTATATATCTCAGAACAACTACATCCACGTTACTATTTTAAAAAGACATTGCGAAAAACCATACATCATTGATCAAAACACCTACACAGACTTTACTTGGGAATTGATAAACTACACAACTAGAGCAATATTAGGTTGTAAAAAGTATAGAAGCAGAAGGCTCAACCATTATAATACTAATGATAATGGCTGCCATTGTCGAATGCTTACAATGTGTTTGCCTTCATTCTAAATGTGGTTCATGGCTTAACTAATCATCACAATAACACAAAGGAGGAGAGGGAAGGGGAGGGGGTGGGGGAGGAGGACGAGGACAAAGAGGAGGAGGAGGGAGGAGGGAGGATTAATTTATATCCCCACTAATTTAACAGTGTGATCTGATCAAGTCACCTAAACTCTAAACATCTGTCCTCTGACAGAGGATTAAAATAATAGATTTTCAAAGAACATTTACACTTATAGGAAAATACTCACCATATATTACATCTGAAAAAAAAGCAGAGTATAAAAACTAAGTATATTTTTGATATATAAAATATGTGTGCACATACATATTTATTTGTATGGTATTTTTCCCTTGCCCACCATTTGGATCCTTGCTAATCCTTCCAAAATCTGTCTTAGGTCACTGACCCTGTAATGCCTCTGCCACAGCATTCCACAATCTGGACTACCAGTAGTGACAAATCCATCAAGTTTTACTGAAAAATATTATTTATTGTGTTTACTGATATCCAAATCATAAGTTAAAGTAACTGAAATCACTGGATGTAATTGGCAAGAAAAATATGGATTTAATGTCTAGATACAATATTGCACTATATTTCTTCTTTTTGCATTTTTTCTTTGTATCGTTATTACTCCACAGATCTAGTGTCTGTGGACTGTTCCTTTAAATTTCTTTTCATATAAAGAAAATTGGGATCAATGAGTGTATTAGTCCATTTTTAATTGAATGTTAAATTTTGTATTTGATTTGTGCCAAATGAGAGTCAATGACTGAAGAAAATGTCACTTTTTGCTAAGACTGGCTTTTTAGCAATGACTTATCACTTTTGGGTCATATGTAAGCCAGAATGCCATTGAATCGTCTCATTTTCCTCTGTTGAAAGATAATAATGCTTACTCTGCCTTTCTCACAGAGCCCCTATGATGATCACACTGACCATATAAGTTAGATTATACTGAAATGTTGTCTACTTATTTTACTCTGGGTGCTCTTCTCCATGGACACAAAGGACTAAATATACAAAGGTTTTACTAAAGGAAATTCCTGTGAGAGAAAATGAGGAGGGGGTTGGGGAAAACTGGGACATTCATCAGACTGCAAGGTAAGAGTGAGACTGAGGGAGTAAGGCAGATGGAAGTTTTCTAGACTGCTATGTAGGTTCAGAAAGGTTTGGAGGTCTCTGGGGAATCTTGTGTCAAAATCCCTCTTCAGAAGACTACCATGTCTCCAGGAAAGCGATCTGCTTTGGTATCTCCACAATGCTCCATCAATGGCTGGGGAAAAGCTCATGGGAAGTGGCCTTACTGTAAATACAGGGATGGATCTCAGAACTCAGCAGCTGTAGTCCATGGCCAGTTAGGCTGTCTATATATGCAAGTCTGAAAAGTACATTCCTATGACCACTATAGTACTCAAGCATTTATATTTACAATTATGGTCAAAGTTAGCATGTTACATTTGAATGATTGGTATTGATGGGTTTAGGACAGCTTCTCACATTTTAGCATAACAGTTTTAGAAGTGTGTTTAGTGTGTTTCCTTTGCTTTTTGCTTAACCCATAGAAAACAAATATATTTTTCTGAAGAGTTATTGCTGAGTACTAAATTATTACACAGACTTGCAATGATATGTGATGAGGAAGAAGAAAGTAAAACTAAATTTAACATCTTATTTTCTTAAACCTCATATCTGCTACCTTTGAAGTCCCATAAATATTCTGCTTGATGTGAAATTACAAGTGGAGAAAAATGAATATCATTTATTCACCTCACTATATTAGTTATTCTATAGCTTCAGGGAAAACATCCAGTTATTATCTTCAAGAAAATTTTCCACATCTTTTTCATTCTCTCCCTTGATTATTAAAACACAAACACAAGCAGTAATATGATTTGAATTATATCTGTACTTTTCAGGAGATTCTAAATTCTTATGGTAAAGCAAATCTTTGAAAAAAAAGAGCAAAAACGAAGCATACTAATACAGAATTTGTTTTCTTTGTCCTTTGTTGCTGAGACTTTTATGCATGATGCTGTCATTTGTAAACATTTTAAAACTAAAAACAGAGAAAGAGATATAATCTCACAGCATTTAAGTAGAAGCATCAGAATTCTCTCACAGTAGAAAAAAATTATCCAGTCCATTAGAAAATACCTCCATTTTTCTTTTAAAGAGTTCAGTTGTCTTTAAACTAGAGTTTAAAAGAGTACATATTAGAATTTATCTTACTCAGTAATCAATAATAATGCCTACTAAAATTATAGTTTGAAAGAGATTAGGATAAAACTTTTGGTCTCTCTGAATCTGTAATAATGAATAATTTTCCATGAAACAAATAGTTTTACGAGTTTCCTTGGTAACAGAGGCAGTAATAGATGAAAATTATCGCTGTTAAGCAGTCTAAAACACATTACCCTTAAGATCATGATACCAAGACCCTGCCTGGGAAACTAAATAAATTGGCAGGGCATCACTGTGTGGCCCTGTAGTTTCACATATGGTCCTTGGGTCACTGAGGCTACCTGAAGGTGATTAAATGACCAATAGACTCATCTACTTGACAAGAGCATTCCAAGCCATGTAGATGTTTTACATTTCTGACTTCATCCAAAATTTCTGGATCTGAGTAACAGTTTGCTAAAAGTACTGAATGAATTATAACTCAGAGCACCTCATTCCTCTGATCAAAAATATTCATTGGTTTCCTTAGCAATTAGAAGGAGCCAAACTCATTAGAATGCCCAAAGGCCATATATGACATGTTCTTCAATTATTTCTGCAGCTTAATATCCTAACACTTTCTCTCTTGTTTTCTTTATTTGGACTGAATTAAGCTTCTTATAATGAATTAAAAGAGTTGCACACATTCTTTTTCAGAGACTATATATTTTATTGTCTGTAATTGCTCTGGTCTTCCTTCAACAGGCTGCGGTTTGATCATTCAGGTCTGCTCAAATACCATTCAAATGTCGTATCTTCTGAGATGTTGTCCCTGACCAAGTTATCTCAAATGCTTTCTCAGCTCCTGCCCAATATATATTTTTCCTTTGTCCTAATATTCTGCTTTGTTTTCTTTATAGCACTTACCACTAAATGAAATTTATTTATTCTTCCACTATAAGAACATGAGCACCTTGAGGGTTTTTATCAAGAAAGGATGCTGTATTTTGTCAAATGCTTTCTCTGTATCTATTGAGAAGATCATGTGGTTCTTGTCCTTTCTTTTATTGAAGTGATGAATCACATTGATTGTTTTGTGGATACTGAACCAGCCCCGCATCCTAGTTATAAATCCCACTTGGTTTTGTTGAACAGTTTTTTTTAATGGTTTGTTGGATCCGGTTGGCTAATATCTTGTTGAGGATTTTTGCATCCATGTTCATCAGGGAAATTGGTCAACAGTTCTCCTTTTTAGTGGGGTCTTAGTCTGGTTTTGGAATCAAGGTAATGTGGGCTTCATAGAAAGAGTTTGGAAGTTTTCCTTCCATTTCTATTTTTTGGAACAGCTTCAAGAGAATAGGTGTTAGTTTTTCTTTAAATGTTTGGTAGAATTCCCCTGGAAAGTCTTCTGGCCCTGGACTCTCGTTTTTTGAGAGATTTTTGATTACTAATTCGATATTTTTACTGGTTATGGGTTTGTTCAATTTTTCTATTTCTTCCTGTTTCAGTTTTTGTAGTTTATATGTTTCCAGGAATTTGTCCATTTCTTCCAGATTGCCCATTTTATTGGCATATAATTGGTCATAATATTCTCTTATTATTGTTTGTATTTCTGCTGTGTTGGTTGTGATCTCTCCTCTTTCATTCTTGATTTTATTTATTTGGGTCCTTTCCTTTTTCTTTTTCATCAAACTGGCTAGGGGTTTATCAATTTTGTTAATTGTTTCAAAGAACTAGCGTCTGGTTTCATTGATCTCTTCTACTGTTCTTTTTTTTTTTTTTTGGTTTTGATAGCATTGATTTCTACTCTAATCTTTATTAAGGAAACAATCAGCAAAACTAAAAGGCAATTGGCAGAATGGGAGAAGATATTTGCAAATGACATATCAGATAAAGGGTAGGTATCCAAAATCCATAAAGAACTTATCACACTCAACACTCAAAAAGCAAATAATCTAGTGAAGAAATGGGCAAAAGACATGAATAGACACTTCTCCAAAGAAGACATCCACATGGCCAACCAACACACGAAAAAATGCTCCACATCACTCATCATCATCAGGGAAATATAAGTCAAAACCACAATGAGATATCACCTCACACCTGGCAGGATGGCTAACATTAACAACTCAGGTAACAACAGATGTTGGCGAGGATGTGGAGAAAGATGACCTCTTTTGCACTGCTGGTGGGAATGCAAACGGTGCACCCACTCTGGAAAACAATGTGGAGGTTCCTCAGAAAATTAAAAATAGAACTAACCTATGACTCAGCAATTGCACTACTAGGTATTTATTCAAGGGATACAGGTATGCTATTTCGAAGGGGCACATGCACCTCCATGTATATAGCAGCACTGTCAACAATAGCCAAAGTATAGAAAGAGCCCAAATGTCCATCGATGGATGAATGGATAAAGAAGATGTGGTATATATATATATATATATATATATATATATATATATATATACACACACACACACACACACACACATATATATACCTATATATGTGTATATATATATCCACACACACATATACATACACACAATGGGGTATTGGGAATCAAAAAGAATGAAATCTTGACATTTGCAACTATGTGGATGGAACTAGAGGGTATTATGCTAAGCGAAATTAGAGAAAGATAAATATCATATGACTTCACTCATATGAGGAATTTAAGATACAAAACAGATGAACATAAGAGAAGGGAAGCAAAAATAATATGAAAACAGGGAGGGGGACAAAATATATGAGACTCTTAACTATGGAGAACAAACAGAGGGTTGCTGGAGGGGTTGTGGGAGGTGGATGGGCTAAATGGGTTAGGGCCATTAAGGAATCTACTCCTGAAATCATTGTTGTACTATATCATAACTAACTTGGATGTAAATTTAAAAAAAAAAGAACATGAGTACCTTGAGAGATATTCATCTTATCATTAGAGCCTAAAATAGTGCCTATAAACAGTGCTACAAAAAAATAATCTTGCTGGTATTTGGGAACAAATTATTTGAATATGCAGGGTATTACACCCTTATAATTCAGTGTGAATTAAATTCAACTTAATAAGCTGATAAACTAAAAAAAAAAACAAAAAAACCCATGATGTTATATTAATCCCCATCATGTATTACTTACTTCAGATGATAACAGAGGAACTTCTGGTTTTTAACCTAGACAGAAACTCCCTTTCAGTTTTTCTTTCTTAACATGGATTTATTTATGACACAATTTCTTAGATACTAGAAATAAAAATAAACAATGTAATGATCCATGTGATTGCATTTCAGACAAGCTAATTATCTTGCATATCTGTAATCCTTACTTGCATATTGATTGCTTCTTGAGAATAAGATTGGCCTTCGACATATTACCAACCATATTTTCCATTCAGAAAAAAAATTCTATTCCATACAAATTAGTATAGTTACCACACTTATTTTATGAAAAAAAATGCAAAGTACAAATTAAATTTCAAATAGGACCTTTCTTCCATGTAATGAAATTCAGAGCTCTTTTCTCATATTGTGTAGCCATCAGAATCTAAAAAGGACATTGCCACAATAACCCATAATGCATGTGGTGCTTAGTTCATTTGTCCACACCAAATAATCCACAAGAAGAAATACATTTTCTCTCTTTCTTCACCTAGGTAACAGTCACATGATCAGATATGTTCCTTACTGCAGCATTTATTACCATGCTTGATTTCCTGCATATGCTTTTTTTTAATCCACTAGATTGCAAGCACACATAAACAGTGACCATGTCTACTTGTCCACATTATTTTAACCCTTGTTCCTAACAGAGATCCTAGCACAGCAGAGGTACTGAATAAATATTAGTTGGAAGACTGAATGAACTAGAAAAATGACAACAAATACTAAACATATTTTGATTGTAACAATAATATGTTGACCTATACCTTCCTTAAGATATACTCTGAGAATTACATTAAATGTCCCAAAATGTCCCTGAAAATGATAGTTGGTATCATTTGCTATAGTGGTAAGACTAAGATGAAATTGGTAAGAATATTAAAAGAGGGATTTCATTGATAGGAAAATCCTTTGATTCCTGGATGATACCTAAATAATTATTTAGATTATTTAGATACCAAAATAATAACTGAGGCCATGTGGTAACATCTATTTGTAATATCCTGTGAGAATTCCAAAGTTGAATGTATTTAGTTTCTCTAAATAGATGGACAACCTTTTTACCATTGCCATTAGATATTGTAAGATAAAGCTTGACAGCCAAGAGGTATTGCTTACAAAATTATTGCCAATTGGAGTTGTATATAATTACAGAAGGAGCTGGACCAGGTTTTGACTTTGTTTGATGTGATCTTAATTTTTCTTACGAATCATTTCCACTTAATCAATGGGGAGAAAAACACTGAAACATAACATGGTTACAACACTCGACTATATATACACTAAAATATGATCTTCAATTGGAACATATGTTAACTCTAAAACAATATCTAATTCCCTTTAATTTTTCACCAGATATCTCATGTGTCTTAATTTTATTTAATATCAGGGTAATTTCTGGTCTGTATGATATGGAAAAGTCTTGCTTCTATGCACAGACTCTGCTATAAATCAATGGAAACAATAGATAAAATATAAAAAGAGATTTCTGTTTCCAATTAGGATGTAGAAACCCATAAAAGAATGTCATTCTTAAAATGAAAAAATTAGAAGAACCAAACAATCTACAAAATCATAATTTTTCTTGAGTTCATCATAGAAAAAATTCAAAATTCTTTATTCCAAGGGATAAAAATCCCTTCCATGGAGAGGAGTACCTCCTTTTTAAAGAATGGTTGGGGGGAGAAAGAGGTGACTATCATAAATGTAAGATAAAATTGGCTGATATTTTTATAGAATCTTTAAAGGTCAAGTGTAGGCTAGCATATCAATTTTGCATAGCTGGGAGCTCCAGAAAGAAAAGAAGTTCACAATTAACCTCAAGATATTTTTAATAAGCCCCCACCAAGAAAGACTGGGGATAGGACATAGATCTGAGGAGAGATGCTGTTTGGTGGCAAAGATGTGTAGGATGTGATTGAATGCCACTGGAAGACTGGCCTGAAACTACCTGCTTCCCTAGACACTTCCTTCAAAGGAAATAAAGCCTTCAAGCTGATGGTGAAGGGACAGTAAATTGTTTCACCTACAGGGCTCATACAAAATCCACTGCCTGTTGTGGAATGGAAGGGTAAAATTGCTTGCCTTTTGGAGATGGGTAGAAAACTCTTCCCAAAACACAAACTAAGTGGTGATTCATTGCTCATGAAATAGAGTAAAAGGAAGAAGAAGAAAAAAGAGAAAACATCTCTTTCCCTAGGCCCAAGATTAAGTATCAACAACAAGAAGAGATGTGCTCCTGCTAATGATGGGGAAGAAAAAAATTCCTCCCATGGAAGACCAGTCATAGGTAGAAGACAGAATTTAGCTGCAATGGACAGGTGGGGAAGGAAGGCTGAGTAATCTCTACACCTTAGGCCCAGGTACACAGGGCCTGCCTAAGACCTAGTATGATCCAGGAGAATAAAGAACACTTCCTGGTCCCATTGAGTGGAGTAAGCAACAATAAGACTCCCTTCATGGCACATACGTGCAGTAGCTGCTGAAAGTTCAGAGTAGATGGGAACCTTCAGAAAAAGTCTCCCCACACACCCCATTACAATCATAAGGAAATAAGCAGCCCAGCAGCAACTGGTCTCATTAACGCCCAATAGAAAAATTGCACCCAGGTATCATACTATTTACCCCATTTTCTACTATTCTTCCCCACACATCATCTGTTACTAGGTCAAAGTTGTAGATACACAAAAAAGCAAAAACAAACATATTTTCAAGGTAAAGAATAATCAGCAAAACTAGATTCTAGATATATCAGAGAGGGAGTACAAAATGATTGTGATTAATATGACAAAAATCCAGTGGAAAAGGTGAACAGCATACATGAAAAGATTGAAGGTTTCAGCAAGGAGGTAGAAACTATACAAAAAGTCAAAAGAAAATTCTAGATATAGAAATATAATATTCGAGACGAAGAATTCCTGTGATGAACTCAAGAGAAGACTGATTACAAGTGATGAAAACAACAATGAACTTGAAGGTATGTTGAGAGAAATTATGCAAGCTAAAACATAATATATATAATATGTATTATTAATATATACATTAATTAATCAAAATTAGAATATCCAAGACAATGAGATGCAACACAAATTTGATCAGATAATCACCAAGAATTTTCCAAATTAATAAAAAATGAACAGTCAACACAAGAAACCCAGAGAATACTAAGCAGGAGAAAAAAAATGCTGATACATAGTAGCCAAAATGCTGATTAAATTATGCATATATACATACATACATATATATGCTGGAAAGCATCCAGAAAAAAAGAAATATATAAAGAGGAACAACACCAACAATGAAATGTAACAGATTCCCCTCAGAAACAATGCAAGCTATAAGACATGAGATGGCATTTTTAAACTATTGGGAAAAGTATTTAATTCAAAGTTCTATATCCTTTGAAAATGTTTCTAAAGTTGTATTGATTTCTCTGTGTTCTGTTTTCTATGCCATTGATTTCTGCTCTGATGTTTCCATTTCTTTTTTTTTGGTCTATCTACTTTGAGTTTTATTTGCTCCTGTACTAGTTTCCTTCTTTCCTTCCTTCCTTCCATCCTTCCTTGTATCCTTCCTTCCATCCTTCCTTGTATCCTTCCTTCCTCCCTTCCATCCTTTTGCCATTTTTTCCTCCATGAAGATATTGAAGAGCTGATTTCTGATATTTCTTCCGTCCCAACACAGACATTTAATACAATAAATTATTCTCTACTGCTTTGGTATTAATTTTAATATATTTTGTTTTTATTTTCTTGTAATTAGAAACATATCCTGATTCTCATTTGATGTCTCCTTTGACTCATACGTTATTTAGAATTGTGCTATTTCATTTCCATTTATTTGGCTATGTTCCAGATCTCTTTCTCTTTCTGTATGCTATTGACTTCTTTTTTTTTTTTTAATTTTTTTTAATGTTTATTTATTTTTGACAGAGAGAGAGACAGAGCATGAGCAGGGGAGGGGCAGAGAGAGAGGGAGACACAGAATCGAAAGCAGGCTCCAGGCTCTGAGCTGCCAGCACAGAGCCCGACGCGGGGCTCGAACTCACAGACCGTGAGATCATGACCTGAGCTGAAGTCGGACACTCAACCGACTGAGCCACCCAGGTGCCCCTATTGACTTCTATTTTAATATCAGGTGTCAGAGAATATACTTGGCATGACTTGAATCCTTTTTAATTTATTAATAATTTACTATTACAAATATATTTAATTACCAAGTACTTAGAGATTTTCCTGTTATCTTCTCTTACTAATTTCTAATTTGATTCCATTGTGGTCAGACACCACTGTTAGTATGATTTGGATTCTTTTGAATTTGGTGGGGGAGGTTGTTTTATGACTAGAATATGATCTATCTTGGTATGTGAAAATAATGTATATTCTGCTGTTGTTGGGTGAACTTTTCTATAAATGTAGATTAGATCCTGTTTGTTGATAGTGTTATTAAATCCTTCTATATCCTTGCTTATTTTCTGTCTAGTTGTTTTATCAATTGTTGAGAAAGTGCTTAAGTCTCTATAATTGTACATTTATCTCCCTTCTATCATTTCTATCAGCCTTTATCATATTTGGAAGCTGTTCTTTGGTGTATAAACATTTAGGCCTACTCTGTATTCTTGCTGATTGATACTTATCTTTTTGAAATAGCCCTTTTTGTCTCTAATAATTGCTTTGCTCTAAAGTCTATTTCAACTGATACTCATGTAGCTATCCTTGCTTTCATTTGGTTCATATTTGCATGATATATAATTTTCCATTCTTTCATGTTCAACTTATCTATATCAGTATATTTGAATTGAGTATAGTTGGATCATGTTTTAATTTTATCGACTCTGCCAATCTCTGCTTTAATTAATGTATTTAAAACATTTACATTTAATATAATATTGATATATCAGGGCTTTGCCATTTCATCTTTTATTTTCTATTTGTTATCTTTGTTTTCTGTTTTCTGATTCCTTTTTCCTGACTTCTCTGGGTTATTTGAATATGTAGGGGCATTTTATAAGATGTAAAGAAATAAGCAAAAAATCTTATTATATTCACTTGTGTGGTATGAATTTTGGTTCTCATTATTTTGTACAGATACATATTTCCATCTGGCATTGTTTTCTTTCTACCTGAGGGATATTCCTTAAATTTCTTTGTATTATGGGTCTGATGGTGATAAATTTTTTCATCGTTGGTGTTGAAAATTTTTCATTTACCTTTTTATTGAAGAAATTTTTGACTGGTAAATAATTCTGTTTTGACAGGCTTTTGCTTACCCAGAACTTTAAAGATGTTGTTCAACTCTCTTCTCCCTTGGTATTATTCTTGTTTTGGGCTCCTCTGTTCATAATATGTCCTTTTCCAACTGCCTAGATGGTTTTCTCTTCACCTCTGGTTTTAAAAAATTTGATTATGATACGCTTTGGTGGAGTTTTCTTCATGTTTGTTTTGAGAATATTGACATGAACATCTGTCTGTGAATTTATGATTTTCGTCAAATTTGGAAAAAAAATTAGTAATTATTTCTTTAAATACTTTTTTTCTGTCCCCTTCCCTTTTCTACTTAGGAGACTCCAATTACAAGTAGATTATGCATGGGGCACCTGGGTGGCTCAGTCCATTAAGCGTCCAACTTCAGCTCAGGTCATGATCTCATGGTTTATGGGTTCTAGCCCCAGGTTGGGCTCTGTGCTGACAGCTCAGAACCTGGACCCTGCTTCAGATTCTGTGTCTCCCTCTCTCACTACCCATCCCCTGCTCATGCTCTGTCTCTCTTTCTCTCAAAAATAAGTAAACATTAAAAACTTTAAAAAATCATTCACTTAATGTTTTCCTGTTGGTAACTGATATTCTGCTCATTATTACTTTTTCTCTTACTCATTTTTCTTTCTTTGGTATTTTATTAATATGTCTTCAGGTTCACTAATTCTTCTGTACTTTCTAATCTGCTATTAATCCCACCTAGTATATTTTTGGATAATATTTTAGTTTCATCTCTAGAAATTTAATTTTTTATATCTTTCATGTCTCTACTTATCTTTGAACATCAGGGATACAGTTACCTTAACTATTTTAATTTCTTTGTCTGCTCAATCTAACAACTCTGTACCCTATGAGTCTGTTTCAATTGATTGTGTCTCCACATATCTAGTAACATTTTTTAAATTGAATACCATATATTATAAATTTTACTTTTTAGAATAGTGGACATTTTATATTCCTATAAATATTTTGAGCCGAAGTTCAGTTTCTTGAAAATAGTTTGATTCTTTTATTCCAGCTTTAATATTTCTTAAAAGGGAGTGAGTGAGTTCTCAGATTGGGACTAATTATTTCCCTCTACTCAAACATTACCCTTCTGTTTTCTCTAATCAATTTTCCTTGAATTATGAAGCTTTCCAGTGCTCCTCGGAGGAAAGCACTATTGTTGTCCTTGTAAGAGCATATCAGGGATGTACTTTAAATCTTTGTGTTTTTTTCCCCCATCCTCAGGTAGTTTCCTCACACAGATATGTTTTCAGTACTGTGTTGAATACTTGAGAAAGGACCTTTTCTACATCTCTGCAGTTCTTTATCTATATAGCTCCTTCTATATTGTGCTCTGTTTACTCACAGTGGAGTAAAGCTCAGATACTGTTGGTGGTCACTCTTATTTTTTTTCCATGTTACTCAGGGATTACTGTCCTTCATTGACTGATTCTTAAAAACAATTGGTTTACGTATTTTTTTTTCTGTTTTTTTGGCTAATTCAGGTCAATAGAGGAATCCCATCTCTATTACTATGTTTTTATGGAAGCAGAAATTAACATTTAAGGTTTTAATGCTTGTTACATTTTTGCTATATTTTCTTGTTATTTTGTTAATTAAACATTATTTTACAATGTTGTTAATAAATCAGCTTTAGTTAGGAGATAGACCTCAGATGCTCAAGTCTATGCTATAACAGTTGGTAGGGATAATAAAACACAATCATCAAAACATCATGTTGTCATTGTTTAATAACTGATGGGACCATGACAGCATCTCAGACACCAGAAAACATGAATATTCATTGTGATTACTTTGGATCACATTGTGACATCAGAATGAAGCTTCAAGGGTATGCTCTTTCCAGTCTTTTGACTTTAGGGCAGACAGCAGTGTCAAAACATTACCATATTGTGATAGAATGCTCACCTGCTTCTTACTCCCTTTGAAATTATTATCAAGTTTTGGAATAGGCTGTAGTCATCACACTTAAGCTTTGGATATTGAACTTGTGAACAGAATATTAGCAAACGAGCTAAAGAAATCAATAAGCAGTCAGCAAGTTCAGAAGCTGTTATATTGGACAACTTTAAGGTCAACTACTGTTTCATTAACAGAAAATTTCACTAGAGTATTAAAAAATGTTCAAAGAGCTCTATTTCTAAGTGGATTAGTAGTTTATCTTCATGAGGGGATATAGGAAAATACAGAGTTTCTCTCTGTCTCTATGTCTCTCTTACTCACTTTGTATTTCTGAATGGCCTGGTTCAGTTTGAATAGGATTTTTTTGGGGAAAACTGACATACAAATAATTTAGCTACATCATTTATAAGAATAATAAATTTTTATCAGATATCAAACCACGTCTTTTTAAAATTATAGGATTTTTATCCTTTGTGACTAAAAAATATCTCTCTCTCTCTGTGTTAGGTACAATAATGGTCCACCAAATTGATCTACATACTAATCCTTATAACCAGTGAATATATTTTCCATCTGGCAAAAGAGACTTGACTGATGTGATTAATGTAAAGTATTCTGGATTATCTGTTGAAGCTCAATGGAATCACAAGGATCCATATAAAGGAATGGATGGAAACAGGAGAGCCAAAGGGAGAAAAGAGATATTACAATGCCAGAAGTTAGAATAATGCAAATGCTAGGAGAGGCCACAAGACAAAGACTAGAGGCACCCACTAGACACTGAAAAAGGCAATTTTCCCCTACAGCCTCCAGAGAGAAGGCAACTTAAGTTTAGCTCAGTGAGGCTGGTTTTAGATCTTTGACTTCTAGAACCACTAGAGAATAAATGTGTGTTGTTTTAAGCCCTTGCATTGCAGTGATTTGTTACAGCAACAACAGGAACCTAATACACTCTCTAGTGAGGCATCGCTTTTTACTCTGTCTTATAGTTATTTGTGTAAAATAATTTTAGTCCAACAGGCAATAACCTTTTTGAGGTCAAATATTTATAAACGCCATGTTGCTTAACATAGTACCTTTCACCATGTGTGCTCTAAATATAAAATGTAATCTCACAACCAAACAGACCCAGATGAAGGAAGGTCCTCAATATGTAATAATCCTAACTGTAAAGAAATAAAAGATTTGATGATGAATGATGGATGTAAGAAGTGAGAATATATTTAGTACTAGGTAATAACTTTCCAACATTTTCTGAGACCATCTTTCTAATATTTTGGGTTTGAATTGGACCTATCATCTCAAGCCAAAACAAACAAATAATAAAAATGAAAATGTTACAATACCTGGGCCAGAATATCACTATTTAGATAGTTTTAATGGGAAGGTGTAAATATTAAGGGCTTTCTTCCATATCTTTGTGGTTGTAGATGTCAGAAAAGAAAATAGATCTGTAGTAGTTAGGAGATTTAGGCCTCCTGGTTTTAGAGAAGTTGAAGAGAATTTTCTAAGAATCTAGCTTATGTTTAAGAGTCTTTCATTTCTAAGGTGAAACTATAGTGTGTGAGGTAAATGGATCTTCTTTTCCTTTTGATGAAGGGATAGAGAAGCTGCCATGGGTATGAAAACTTTGGTGGGGGGGTGGGGGAGGTCAGGAAGAGAGGGCTTTATTTCACTAAATACAGCTTTCAAACATATCTTGGGAAGTTATCTAAAAGGAGAGAAGTTGAGCTGCGTATTGAAGTGCCCAGGATTGCATAGAAATTGAATTGCACGTCACAATTACCCAGCCTGCTGCTGCATAATTGTGGTTTATCTTTTCGTTGTGGAGCTACACTGTGCGGACACCTCTTGTAATGTTCAGGGAACCTAGTGAGGGGATGGTGAGAAATCTTCATATCCAACTTTAGTAGAGGCAGAAATGAATAAGTCACACTGGGAATAAAATGGAGTAGTGGGATCCCTGTGATTATACCTTGTATAATATACAACTTAAATGGGGGGAAAAATCATTGTTAAGAGATTTCTCCATTGGGCCTCTCAGGTTTCTGCATGTCTTGTAAGCTAAGAGAATGAAAGCTTTTGACCAGACCAACTTCTCAAGGATTTTTGTAGAGTAAATGGCCTTGGAAGATAGGGAAAGTGTCTCCCTCCAGAAAAAGGCAGGTTTATTTGATGTTTAGAATAATATCTCTCTACAGGGCAAGATCTGGGCAGGTTCTTGTGTAGCTTCTTTATAAAACGTTGGGGTTTCCTAGTGTGTAGTATCTACCTGTGTGTTCCTTGTTATCCTTGTGAGATCTGAGGGGACAACAACTGGCATGAACATGAAGCTCATGCTGTTTGCTAGGTAGTGAGTAAATAAATCTTCTGTCTGACCCAAAAAAATCATGTCTTCTGCCAGCATTCATAAAATTATGGCAAACTTATTTGTTACTTGAAGTAGGGAAAAATCTCAGAAACTACACATTCTACTAAGTTTCTAACATTCAAGGAGGTTGTTTTTTTCATTGTTAAATTAAGGATTTTCATACTCATTGATTTCATTTAGATCTAAAATTTCATGCTTCTCTACTAGGACACAAATTGAATGAACATGCAGACTGATTCAGTGGTTCTCAAAACGTGTTCTCTAGATCATTTTTTATGAGACTTTCTGGATGTATCTGTGAAGTACATATATCTTTGGGTCACACAGCAAACTTATTGTAACAGAATCTTTCAGATTAGGGTGCAGGAATCTATCATTTAAAAAAAATCTCCTCAGGCAATGACAGGTTTCTCCAATGTTTGTTAAAGGCTGAACTGTGGAATGTAAATGGATAATAAGTAATATATGGCCATGTATTTCTCTTTCTGGTTGTTACCTTATTTTGATGTTTTAAATTAAACGTTGTGGTTTATTGGGAATCATTTCTTAGAAAAATAGATTTGTTTAGGGAAAAAATGGATTAGTGAGAAGGAATTATCAGCTCTCCAGCTCTGTCAAAACAAACACTAGGCTTCACACTTAAAATAATTCTTTCAAGTTTCTAAGCAGTCTATGATAATACTGTCATCACTTTATATTTTTAGGTTTGCAAGTTCAGCTCTTAAAAGGTTGATTGTAGGATTTCGGATTTTTTTTAAACCATTGTTAATTGCATCTGCAGTGGGTACAAGGTTTCTACCAGATCAGTGTTGCTGACTTGTCTGTTTGACTTAGAAGCCAACACAATAGCTATTTAGGAGTAGGGATATTCAAGTAAGGGATATCAGTATTCTCTGTTAATCAATCATTAAATTATCCTTTTAAATTGCTAAAAAAACCCCTAAAACTATAAAATTATTGCAATAGAATAGAAAGAATGTGGCTATGGATTAAATTCTGGTTCTTTCTATTTTTGATTCTGAGATCTTAAGCAAATAACAAAATATTGTGTTTAGAATTATATAAAATGGTTACAATTAAATTATATGATCTAAAATATAGTTTCAGTTACATAGTTCTTAGGAGACATCAGTTTCTTATTTTAATGGTCTATGTGGCAAAGTTCACAAACATTAAACATGATGAATTAAACACTCCTAAATTATTATAAGATCTACATCTTCAATAAGATCTTAAAGAAACATACACCAAAATACATCTATACAATTAGATGCTTTCATCATGGGTATTAATTCATATCACTATCTGGTAAATGGAACATATACCTTCAAACATATACAGACAAACATTCAAAGATTCAGTATATTTTCAGATCTAATTTCTCCCTAAGGGTAATTTAGAAATAAAAATTTTCCAGGGATTTTTAGATGGGCATAAAGCTTCAACCAATTTGGTAACATTCTTCTGTCTCCCATAGCCTTTTTAAGTCATAGCCTTTAAGTTCTGAAATGGAGTTATTTTACTGCCTTGCATTTTCTACTCTGACTTGGACAAACGGTGCCAGATTTCTTTTGATACTATTTGCAACGTCTGTTTCGATAAATCCCAAGCTCATAAAGTCTTAAGGGAGACAATACTCTTAAATAATCTATTTCTAAACCTTTTGAAAAGCTTAAAGGAATAGATTAAATATAATAGTTTCAGTGATGGACTTACAATATTTCCTACCTCTGTTTAATATCTTAATTTAGTAAAATGTTTCTGTGGTTATGTAAATGAATTTGCAACATCTTCATAAAAAATAAGTACTATAAAGAAAAGGAAGAATGTACTTTTACAAATATAAAATCAATCCATGAATTAGAGTTTAACATAATCACAGAAGTTCACTTTTAGATGTAAAAATCTCTCTCAGATATCCAGAAAATGTACATTCTGTGCTCTACAGATATAAGAATATAAGAAATGTATCAATTGGAATTAAGTTTGGCTACATACAAAATATAAACCTTTGGTAAAGGACTTAAACATGATTCCAATTTAATCTTTGGCATTAAAGAGATTCAGAGGTCTGTGTCTCACAATTGATGTGGGCTTCACATATTTTAACCTAACCTCCTTTCATCTCTCTGTCCTGCCTTCTTTGGCCTGTGTCTTCCATCTCTGTTGCTAGAACCTGCCATTATATGAAGCAGTAGAAAGGAGAGAGTTTTTCTTTTCAGGGAAAAAAAAAATCCTTACTGTCACATTATACTTCTGTTTATGCTTTACTGGAAGGATTTAATCTCATGGCCACACTTAGTTACAAAGCAGAAGGAAAGCAGAATAGTGACTTTTATTTCATATAGCAACATGACTAATTAAAAATAGGGAATCTGGGGTGCCTGGGTGGCTCAGTCAGTTGATCGTCTGACTTTCGATTTTGGCTTGGATCAGGATCCCAGGGTTGTGGGATTGAGCCCCTCATCTAGCTCTGTGCTGAGCATGAAGGCTGCTTGGGATTCTTTCTCTGCCCACGCCCCTACTGCCCCTCTCCCCCACTTGCACTTTCTCTAAAATAATAATAATAATAATAATAATAATAATAATACATAAAGGAAATCTGTTACTACACTAGTATCCTTTGTCCATGAAGGATATATTCCAAGACTCCCAGTGGATGCCTGAAAATGTGGACAGTACTGAACCCTACATATACACTGTTTTTTACTGTATATACACACCTATGATAAAGTTTAATTTATAAATTAGGTGCAATAAGAGATTAACACAATAAAACTAGCACAAATTTCTTTTTCTTTCATTACAGTTTCACAGATAGATTTGTTCTTACCATAGAATTTAGCAACCTCAGCATAGGAATTTTTTTCTGTATTAAGTCAAGATCTTTCAGTTTTTCACTTAAAGGAAGCATTTCACTGCTTCTCTTAGGTGTATCCAAATGGCCAGTATCACTACTTCTGTACTATGGGGCCTTTGCTTATTTATTTATTTATTTATTTTGCATTGAGCTTGATTATTTTGTCTTTTTAAAAAGTTTTTATTTAAATTCCAGTCAGTTAACATACAATGTAATATTACAATACAGTTTCAAGTGTATAATATAGTGATTCAACACTTTCATACATCCCCCGGTGTTCATCACAAGTGCACTCCTTAATGCCCATCACCTATTCAATCCATTAAATAAAGTAACACAAGCACTGTGATACTGAGATCGCAGATCTGATGATCGAGATGGCTACAATGTGACTAATGGGCAGGTAGCACACACAACATGGATATGCTGCACAAAGGGTTGGTTCTCATCCCAGGCAGGATGGAGCAGGAGAGTGCAAGATTTCATCACACTACTCAGCATGGTGCATAATTTGTTAATGATGTCTGGAATTCTCCATTTACTATTTTCAGACTGCAATTGACCATAGGTAACTGAAACCATGGAAAGCGAAACTATGGATAAGAGGGAACTACTGTACTGAGAGGAGTCATAGCTGACATAGGGCAAATTGAATCCAACCTCCCCTTTAAATGTAACATGAAATCACTGGTGGCGGTGTGGGGTGGGGGCAGTAAATGAACAAGGTGATGTATACATGTTTCCTTACTGAGACTTTTTAATATTTGGAGAAATTTCTTCAAAAAGTGTTTTTTATTTTGAGGAGCTTGGGTGGCTCAGTTGGTTGAGCATCAGACTCTTGATTTGGGCTCAGGTCATGAAATCATGGTTTTGTGAGCTCCAGCCCCGCATCAGGCTCTGTTGTCAATGCCGACCCTGCTTATCTCTGCCCCTACTCTGCTCTCATTCTCTTTCTCTAAAAATAAATAAATAACCTTAAAAAACAGAAATTTTTTTAAAATTTTTAATTACTGGAAATTTTATATGCCTGGTGGAAATAGTACCTTATCTCAGAAACAAAACAAATCAAACAACAAAAAAAAGTCTTCTGAATAGCCTTAACTCTCTCATTTCTTGGATATGAAAATGGAGGATGTCACCAACAGCTTGATATATTGCTGACATTGTCTGAAAAAAATGTTCGTTTTTTTACTTTAGTAAAAGTTTACTTTTACTTTAGGTAAAAACCTAAATAGTGTATTATCTAAGATAATAAATTATAAAACACTACTCTCTTGATCTAAATTTACTCTGAGATAATGTACCCCAACTCATTATAAAGCAGGAAAATGAGGAAATGAGTTGTTCTAATCCCATATAAAGATTCTGGTCTCCTGAGACTGGTAACTTTTATCTCCCCATGTTGAATTTTCAGCCGATGAAGCTTCATAGCCTCTTTTACTCAATCTTTCTCCATTCTCCTTTGCTTGCTATCTTTGTCTCTCTAATGATATATTTCTAATGGTATACATCTAATGAAATATGTCTCTCTAATGTATTTCTGGAATTTGAAAATGAAGAGATATTTCTTTTCTGATATTCAATGCAAGTATTATTGAATACACAAAGTAAATGTCAGACTATAAGCTACGTACCAATAAATTCCTTTATGTATGTATGTATGTATGTACGTATGCATGTATTTATTTATAATTTAAATCCCAGTTAGTTAATATATAGTGTAATATTGATTTCAGAAATAAAATTTAGTGATTCATTATTTACATATAACACAGTACTCATCCTAATAAGTGTCCTCCTCAATGCCTCTCACCCATTCAGCCCAACACCCCCCAACACCCCAACAGCAACCCTCAGTTTGTTCTCTGTATTTAAGAGTCTCTTATGGTTTGTGTCCTTCTCGGTTTTTTATATTATTTTTGCTTCCCTTCCCTTATGTTCATCTGTTTTGTGTCTTAAACTCCACATGAGTTAAATCATAGGATATTTGTCTTTCTCTGATTTATTTCACTTAGCATAATACCCTCCATTTCCATCCACATTGTTGCAAATGGCAAGATTTAATTCTTTTTGATTGGTGAGTAATATTCCATTGTGTGTGTGTGTGCGTGTGTGTGTGTGTGTGTGTGTGTGTGTGTGTTTGTGTACACACACCACATCTTTATCCTTTCATCAGTCAATGGACATTTGGGCTCTTTCCATAATTTGGCTATTGTCGATAGTGCTGCTATAAACTAGAGTGTATGTGCCCCTTCAAACCAGCACTCCTGTGTCCTTTGGATAAATACATAGTAGTGCAATTGCTGGTTTATAGAGTAGTTCTATTTTTAATTTTTTGAGGAACCTACGTACTATTTTTCCTTCCATTTCTGTTGTTTGGAACATCTTCAAGAGAATAGGTGTTAACTCTTCTTTAAATGTTTGCCTGGAAACAGGCATTCCCTGGAATGCCACCTGGAATTCCCCTGGAAAGCCACCCAGCCCTGGACTCTTGTTTGTTGAGATGTTTTTGATTACTAATTCAATTTCTTTACTGGTTACAGGTCTGTTCAAGTTTTCTATTTCTTCCTGTTTCAGCTTTGGTAGCATTGGCAGTCTATATATTTCAGGACTTTTTTCATTTCTTCCAGATTGCCCAATTTGTTGGCATATAATTGCTCATAATATTATTATTATTATTTGCATTTCTGTGTTATTGGTTGTGATCTCTCCTCTTTTTTTTTTTAATTTCTTTTAAATGCTTATTTATTTTTGACAAAGAGAGAGATAGAGCATAAGTAGGGGAGGGGCAGAGAGAGAGGGAGACACAGAATCCGAAGTAGGCTCCAGGCTGTGAGCTGTCAGCACAGAGCCTGACATGGGGTTCGAACTCACAGACCGTGAGATCACGACCTGAGCCGAAGTCAGACGCTCAACCGACTGAGCCACCAAGGTGCCCCGATCTCTCCTCTTTCATTCGTGATTTTATTTATTTGAGTCCTTTCCTTTTTCTTTTTGATCAGTCTGGCTAGGGATTTATCAATTTTGTTAATTCTTTCAAAGAACCAGCTTCCGGTTTCACTGATCTGTTCATATATATATATATATATATATATATATATAAAATTGATTTCGGATTATAATATATATATAATTGATTTCTGCTCTAATCTTTATTATTTCCCTTCTTCTGATGGTTTTAGGCTTTACTTGCTGTTCTTTTTCAAGCTCTTTTAGGTGTAAGGTAGGTCGTGTATTTGAGACCTTTCTTCCTTCTTTAGGAAGGCCTAGATTGCTATATATACTGCATCTCAGAAATTTGGGCTGTTGTGTTTTCATTTTCATTGGCTTACATGTACTTTTTAATATCCTCTTTAATTTCTTGGTTAATACATTCCTTTTTCAGTAGATGATCTTATACTCCAAGTATTCACAGTCTTTCGAAATTTTTTTCTTGTGGTTGATTTTGAGTTTCATACAGTTGTCCAAAAATATGCAAGGTATGAGATCTTGATCTTTTTGTACTTGTTGAGGGATGATTTGTGGCCCAGTATGGGATCTATTCTGTGGAACGTTCCACTCAAAAAGAATGTGTATTCTACTGCTTTAGGATGAAATGTTCTGAATAGATCTGTTAAGTCCATTCAGTCCATTGTGTCATCCAAAGCCATTGTTTCCTTGATGATTTTGTTCTTGCATGATCTATTATTGTAAGTGGGGTTTTTAAGTCTCCTACTATTATGGTATTATTATCAATGAGTTTCTTTATATTTGTGATTAACTGATTTATATATTTGGGCGCTTTCACGTTGGAGGCATAAATATTTACAATTGTTAGATCTTCTTGGTGGATAGAACCCTTTATTATGATATATGCATTATAGCTCTTCTTCATCTCATTACAGTCTTTATTTCAAAATCTAGTTTGTCTGACGTATGTATGGTTACTCCAGCTTTGTTTTGATGACCATTAGCATGATAGATGGTTCTCCATCCCCTTACTTTCAATCTGCAGGTCTATTAAGGTCTAAAATGAGTCTCTTGTAAGCAGCATATAAATGGGTTTTATTTTCTTATCCATTCTGATACCCTATGATTTTTTATTGGGGTGTTTAGCCCATTGACATTTGAAGTGAGTACTGAAAGATATGAATATATTGCCATTGTGTTCCCTGTAGAGTTGGTGCTTCTGGTGGTGTTCTCTGGTCCTTTCTAGTCTTTACTGCTTTTGGTCTTTTTGGTTTGTTTTGTCTTTGCTTCACTCACGGAGTCCCCCTTAAAATTTCTTGCAGGGCTGGTTTAGTGGTCATGAAGTCTTTTAGTCTTTGTCTCTCTGGGAAACTCTTTATCTCTCCTTCTATTTTGCATGACATCCTTGATGGATAAAGAATTCTTGGCTGCATATCTTTCTGATTTAGCATGTTGAATATATCCTGCCACTCCTTTCTGGCCTGACCAGTTTCTGTGGATAGGTTTGCTGTGATTTTAATCTTTTATTTCCTTACAGGTTAAGGACTTTTTGCCCCTTGCTTCTTTCATAATTCTTTCATTGTCTGTGTATTTTGTGAATTTGACTATGATACGCCTTGGTGATGGTTGGTTTTTGTTGAATCTGATGGAAGTTCTCTGTGCTTCTTGGATTTTGATCTCTCTGTCCTTCCCCAGATTAGGAAAGTTTTCTGTTGTAATTTGCTCACATAAACCTTCTGCTCCTTTTTCCTCTCTCTTCATCTGCTGGGACTCCTATGATTCATATGTTATTTCTTTTTAATAAGTCACTGAGTTCTTTTAGTTTTTTTTATTGTGTTCTTTTGCCTGTTTCCCTCTTTTTTTCCCCTGCCTCATTATTCTCCATAAATTTATCTTTGAGATTGCATCTCAACTATAGAATTTTTAGTTTTGTCCTGACTAGGTCTTACTTCTTTTATCTCCAAAGCAAGGGGTTCTACGCTTTTTTCAACCCCAGGTAGTATTCTCATTATTGTGGTTTTAAATTCTAATTCAGACATCTTGCTTATATATGTGTTGATTAAGCCCCTGGAATTATTTCTGCCTGTTCTTTATTTTGGGGTGAATTCTTTCATTTTGTCATTTCAGAGGAAGAAAAAAATTAATACAATAATAAACAAAAATTAAAAAATTAAAAACAAAACAAAAATCAAATAAAGGAAGCTAGATCCTAGAGATGTTTTGGTCTGCTTGTTGAAAGAAGCTTGATAGAATAGAGAATAAAAGGGAAAGAAAAGAAAAAAAAGGGAAGGAAAAAATTTAAAAATTAAAAAAAAAACATATAATAAAATGAAATAAAGAAAAGAAAGAAAAAAAGAGAACAATTTAAGCAAAAACAGAAGCAAAGAAATTGGACAAATAAATGATCCAGCAAACTGAAACCCAAATGAAGTTACATCCATTTTTCCCTAGAACTGAAATTATGAAGCCCTGTATCATTGGTACACTAAGCAGGGGAGTCACTTCTGCTGGTCCTCTAGGAGATGTGCTTGAAGGGTGGAGTTGGGTGGGGCTTGATGTAATGGCTTAGCTTAGTAGGGTGGATCAGTGCGGTGGGCATTCGCATGCACAGGAGAAGTGGAAACACCTTCACACATCTCCCTAGTCTCTGGCACAGGAACTTTTGCTCTCTCCTTGACTCATAATCAAGCACCTCTCATTTGTTTCAGGCCTCTGTCCACTCTCCTCCTCTACCCTGTCCACGTCCAAGCTGTCCACCCGCCAGATGGCACCTCTCTCCAGAGTTTAATCTCAGATGGGGTTGTGTTTTTAAAACCCCACATTTCAGAGACCCATGTGGCTTGGACCCACACCTACTCTCTGGGGGAGGGTCTTGTTGAACAACGCCTGGGTGCTGGCTTGTCCTAGAAAACTTTCGTGCAATTGTGCAGCACCAGAAGTTCACAGGTTATGTCAAATCACAACACACAGATGGTGCCAGGTTTTACTGCACTCTTGCTTCTTCATCCCAATACCGGCAAACATGGCTTCTCTATGTTGTCCTCTGGGACTTTTGGCTGGGGAAGGTTGTATGGACTCTACCAAATGCACCCCAAGCAGGGGAACCACTTCTCCCTCTGTGGCAATGGAGGGAGACCCCGCTGTCTCATCCTCCCTCAGACCCCGCTGCCTGATCTTAGGGATTTTTCCTGCTTCCTCACCAGAGCACTGCCAAGCACTGAGCTCTGGAACTTCAGATTCTGTGCTCCACAGTTTATAGCATGCTGGTGGTATTGAAACCCCCTCCTTTATTCCTGTCAATGGTTTGGGGGAACAGATTTCTTGTTCAGTCCCCTGCCAGCATTTTCACTCTTTGTCTCTCTTTCTTTCCAGCTATTTTTGGAGGAGTGCTTTTTTTTTTTTTTTTTTTTTTTGCATCATTCCAATGTGCCACACTCTCCCCATTTCTCTTTCTCTGTCCTCTTGCCACAAAATCATCTCCCACCCTTCAAGGCTTTTCTCTCTCCCAGTACACCTCTCCACACCATGTACCAGCTTTCTGTGACTAAAGTTATGCATATTGTTGGATTAATCCTCATCAATTTCCTAGGTGTTCAAAATGGTTTGGTGTTGATCTAGTTGCATTTCAGGGACAAGATAAGCTCAGGGTCTCCAAGCTTCTCCACCATCTTAACTCCCTAGGTGACAATAAATTCTAAACAAACTTTATAAAGCAATATGGAATAAAGTAGTGGAATTTATAATCCATATTTTCTTTTATGGAATAGAAATCAGTGAAGAATTTATTTGCTAGTAACAGAGACCTATATTAGCAATTGATTAAAATTTTGGTGTTTATTTTTCTCTCATGCAAAATGAAGACAAAAAGTAGTTAGATCAGGGCTGGTGCAGTGGTCCTACAATGATGACGGTGTCCCCAAATCTTTCTACCTCTCTGCTTCTCCATCTATAGCATATGTCTTTCTGCACAGTGTCCTCATGTTTGCATTAGATGAAACTCAAGCCATCACACTCTCATTGCAAGTAGAAGGAGATGAAAGGGAAAAGGAAATTGATGGTTGAATCAGCCCAAAGTAGGAAACTTTGTTGGAAGCCCCATTAAATAACTTCTAATCACATAACCTGAGCCAAAATATTGGTTATATGCCTACCCTTTTCTGTAAGGAAGCTTAGGTATGTTCTTTTTCAGGTGGGTATATCACCCCTTGTGAAAGCAGTGTCTTGTCTTTAAGTATGAAGAGGAGAGTAGACACAGATTTCAGTCAGAGTGTAACATCACAAAACTTCCAAGAAATATGTGGCATCTACAGAAGCCCAGGATTCATGGCACAATTAATAAGTGCTTTGGATGGTTACAATAGGGAGGTCAGTAGGAACTGGAGTTATTTGGGAAGTTAATGGGTTTAAAACGGCTTTGGAGATTATAAGAATGGGATGGGCAGAGAGAAAGATCATTTTAGTTAGGTGAATAGATTTAGCAATATGACTAATCCTCATTTATCAAGCAAAAATGGGTTAAAAATGAAATTTAAGGGGTGCCTGGGTGGCTTAGTCAGTTAAGAACTGATTCTTGATTTCAGCTCAGGCCGTCATCTCACAGTTTGTAAGTTTGAGCTCCGCATGAAGCTACGTGCTGACAGTGCAGAGCCTGCTTGGGTCTCCCTCTCTCTCTGGCCCTCTCCCCTTCAGTTTCTCTCCCTCTCTCAAAATAAATAAACTTAAAAGATAAAATAAAACTTAAGGTTACTATTATGGGAATGGTTTTATAAATAGGAATTTTGAACAAAAGAAAAAGCATAAAGCGATTTATTTTTAGTCAATATTCTTATTAACAAGCCATTCAATTCAGATTCCATACCTCGTTTTGGTGTAGAAGAGAAGAACGTTGAATCAGGCTGATTAGATTACAAGCATAAGAGAGATGACAATTATAAAATCCAGAAAGCTCATGCCAGATTAAAATCAGACAGGCAAGTACATGCTTAAAACTGGAAGCAGATCATTGGTAGTGAGTCAGGTGAATATGAACTTATGTCCAAAATTGAATATAAGATGTAAATATCTGCCAATATGGCTGGGATGCTTGGAATTTCTGTTATTAGATGTGGTCTTCATTGTACTTGTATGAGGATCTCAGCTAAAGTTAACTGCACTGGGGACTAGGGAAGTAAAGTTAAATATTACTTTCCTTCTTGAATCCATGATATTCCTAACATAGTTCTCCAATTCCACAAAGCTAAAAAGAATAAAAGTTTGTGCATGACTAAGAGCTAAGGGAAATAAGTTTGAAATGTAATTTTAACATAAATTTTATTAGTAAGTTCTATATATTGAATAACTAAAAATAGTAATAGGTATGGTATATCATTTGTTAATAAATATATTTGTATCACTTAGATTTCAAACAATTACAGATATGTTATATGAGAACTCTATACAAATAATTTATTATCTCTGATATAAAAAGGTGACATTTAAACCCATTTGTGGTATGTTGAATAGTACACAAGGGCTTGCTGGAGGACACTAAATTATCATACACAGCTGGAAAAAGTCAGAGATAGTTTTTTTTAGACAAACTGGAGTTTCTGTAAAAGGCATATTTCTGCCTAAATGCATGAATAAGATCTGTTCCTGACCTATATGTGTCATACCTTTAACAATTACCTAACAAAGACAATAAAAATAAATGTGTGTGTGTACATGTTGTATAAAATGAGAACTATAAGGAAAAATAAACCTTGGCAGGTCATTTTGTGTTATCCAATTCAATTTTAAAGCAAAAAGCCTGTCCCACAGAACAAATGAGCAATTCAGCTCAACTTGAGTCCAAGTATCTATTTGTTAATGGGAATAAGTTTCAACAAAACCAATACAAAAACTTGGACTCAATGAAAATAATGGAGAGTCATTAAAAACTCTTGCAAAGGATGGTAACATAATAAAATAGTTTTACAATAGTTATTTAGGTGGCTGTTGCAGTTATGAAGTATGCTTAAATGAGGTAATGCTGACTTGCATGGTTAATGACAACCTGTATTTGGAGGTGATGTGGCATTCCATGGAGAAATGCCATGAATATAATCATGGGCTAAAAGACTTACTGAGAATCAAGACTAGAATTAGAATTTGGAGGGGCACCTGAGTGGCTCAGTCAGTCAAGTGTCCAACTCTTGGTTTTGGGTCAGGTCATGGTCTCATGGTTTCGTGAGTTCGAGCCCCTTTGGGCTGTGTGCTGACAGTGCAAAGGATCCTGCTTGGGATTCTCTCTACCTCTCTCTCTGCCCTTCCCCCACTCACTCTGTCTCTGTTTCTCTCAAAATAAATAAATAAAATTAAAAAACAAAGAATTAGAATTTGGTGAGTTCAGTAAAAGCTGAGAATAAAGGTAGAGACTAAGACCAATTCTTAGAAAAATACATAGGTGAAAAATCCCATAGTCAGACTCACCACCATAGGTAATAAATGATTACAGACAGTCTAAAAGGAAGAAAAAAAGAAGATAATATATAGAAAATCCTAAATACCACACACACACACACACACACACACACACAGGGCTAATAAATGAACTTAGCAAACTTTCAGGATACAAAATTAAATACATAAATAAGTTGCATTTTTATATACTAACACTGAAGTATATGAAAAGGAAATTAATAAAACAATCACAGTTACAATGGCATCATAAAATAAATACTTAAAATATGATAAAATACTTAGGAATAAACTTAACCAAAGAGATGAAAGACTTGTACAGTGAAAGCCATAAAGCATTTATGAAAGAAATTAGGGCATATACACATAAGTGAAAAGATATCCTGACTTAACGGATTTAATACTGTTAAAAGTAACCCATAGAACCCAAATTGATCTATAGATTTGATGTAATCCCTATAAAAATCCAAATGGCATTTTTTATAGAAATAATAAAATAATCTTAAAATTATTATGGAATCATGAAAGACCCTAACTAGCCAAAGCATTTTGAGCAAAAACAGAAGTGGAGGCAGCACATTTCCTAATTTCAGAATATACTATAAAGCTATAGTAAACAAACTAGTATACTACTGGCATAAAAAAAAGATATTTAGATCAATGGAGCAGAATAGAGAGACTAAAATAAATCCACACATTTATAATCTGCGAATCTTTGACAAGGGTATGAAGAATATAAAATTGGGGAAGAGTACTCACTTCAATAAAATGATATTGAAAAACTGGATGCCCTCATGCAAATTAATGAACTTGGACCCTTATACCATACATACATACATATATATATATATATGTATATATATATATATATATATATATGTATATATATATATATACATATACATATATATATACATACATATATATATATGTATATGTATATATATACACATACATATATATATATATATAAATTTTATCAACTAAAAATTTATTAAAAACTTAAATATAAGACACTAAACTGTAAAACTCCTAGAAGAAAATAAGGGGAAGAAAATAAGAAAAATCTGCTTGACTGTGGCCTTAGCAGTGATTTTTTTGAACATGACACCAAAAGCACAAAATAATAAAAGCAAAACTAGGCAAGTGGGACTAAATAAAAATAAAATTTTCTGCATAGTAAAGAAAAAAAAACAACAAAATGAAAAGACAACACATGGAATAGAAGGAAATATTTGCAAACCATGCATTTGATTAGTGGTTATTATCCAAAATATAGAAGATTTTTAATGCAAAAACATCCCAAATAACCTTATTTTAAAAAAGATAAAGAAAATGAACAGACAATTTCCAAAGAAAACATACAGATGGACAAAGTATATAGGACAAAAAAAAAACCACTCAAAATCACCAATCACCAAAGAAACCAAAACCACAGTGAGATATTACCTCATATCTATTAGGATAGCAACTATATAATAAAAAAAAAAAAAAACACTGCACACACACAAAAGATAACACTTGGCAGAAAGGTAAATTGGTGAAATGATTTTGGAAAACAGTATGGAGGTTTCTCAGAAAATTAAAAAATAGATCTACCATATAATAATCCAGTAATAACATTTCTGGGTATTTACCAAAAAAAAAAATGAAATCACTAACTCAAAAAGATATATGTACCCCCACGTTCATTGCAGCTTTATTCACAATAGCCAAGACATGAAATAACCTAACTGTACATGGACAGATGAATGGATAATGAAAATGTGGTATATATATACAATGAGATATTACTCAGCCATAAAATTAAGTGAAATCTTGACATTTGTGACAACATTGACAGAACCTGAGGGCATTAAGCTAAATGAAATAAGACAAAGACAAATATTATATAGACTCACATATATGTGGAATATAAATAAATAGATAGATAGATAGACAGATAGATAGAATCTGATCTGCTATGAATAGATTCAGAGAACTCATTGGTGGTTGCCAGAATCAGGGGGTAGGGGTGGGGTGAAACAAGTGAAGGAGATCAAAAGGTACAGACTTCCAGTTATAAAATAAATAAATCATAGGGATATAACATACAGCATTGTGACTATAATAATACTGTATCTAATAATACTGTACTTATGCATAGGTGGCTAATTTTGCATCCTAAGGGGCATGACTGAGGTCATTCCATACTAAAGTTTGACCTGATGCTTGAAGTCCTGTTGATTATAGCTGAGATACTACATGAGACAAATACAACAGATTTTGCACCAGTTTCTGTTTGTTAGATTAACCAGTGATTGACAAAGTGCTTTACTTATGTTGAAAATTTGAGTTCTGCAGAGAACTTACAGGGCAGAGGGGTGGATTGCTGAGAGAGTTGACCTCCTATGAGCCTTGAATGCCCTCACCAGTTCTTGCTGGGTATGTCAAGAATGCAAGGCCCTGACTGCCCTTTACCTTCATCATGTCTCAATTTGAGACTCTGAGTAGGAGACATGCCCCAAAGAGCAGGCTTGCTTTTCTCACTATAAAAGTAAGTTCTCCCGATTCAGGGGTTCCTTCAAATAATGCGTTGACTAGTGCGCAGGCTGTTTACATTACCTTGAGGGTCACAGGGGGCATTGGAGCCACTACAGACCAAAAGAATTTCTGGCTATTGCTCTTGATAGGAGTAATAAAATTCTTTGTGTTCCAGCCAGTACTGTTGTGGCTTCTGCCAGGATCCACGAAACAGTAATAGGATAACTTAGATTATAAGTAGAATAAAATTTCAGACCTTTGTAGTTCTTGTCAAAAAAGTTGTCTGCTCTACTGCTTCTTGGCAAAAAAATCTATCATTGGTAGAAAGGTTCAATGATTTCTAGCTGACTATGAGTTTCAGAATATGAATTTTTATACCTGCTTATTGCTGTTTTGGGTTTTAATAATTCAGATAAATCACTGAACTATCTTTTCCCTCAATAACAGAAATTTTATAAGTTGAGTTTTCTTAAGTGTTTTGGCATGTTTGGATTTAAGACAACATTGTATATAAAAATAAAAAGCAAAATTTTCACTATAATAGAATTCCTATAGTCCTTCATCTCCTTTTATTTCTCTTTATCTTCAGCCTCCTCCACACATTCTCTATGGGCTTTCCAAATCTTAGGATATGTCACTAAGATAGAAAACTGGGAGGTCAATATCTCTCAGATAAGCAGAATAATTTTTAGGGAAATTTTGATGGAAACTATAATAATCTACCTCAGGGGTACTTAGATGGCTCAGTCAGTTAAGCATCTGACTCTCGCTTTCGGCTCAGGTCATAATCGCATGGTTCATGCATTTGAACTCTGCATTGGGCTGTGCGCTGACAGCATAGAGCCTCCTTGGGATTCTTTCTCTCCCTTTCTCTCTGCCCCTCCCCCACATGCATGCTCTTTCTCTCTCTCTCTCAAAATAAATAAACATTTAAAAAAATCTACCTCATACACATGAAATTTTAGGCCACCAAAGTGCATCCCTAATGAAAAATACTTTTATATTTTGCTGACTATAGACATAGTGGCAATATTGTCCATGCTATTCCTTAACAAAAGGACAAGAAGTATGATAGAGATAATTGTCTCAACTTTTTCTTTTTAATGGAACCTACTTTCTTTTCTTTTTACACCACCCTTCACCAATCATACATACCTGGGGAACCAGTATGCACATGCGTTTATCTGGAAAATTTCTATGTCTGGGGATGTCTCTGAACTTATATTGTTTTTTAATTCCATTTAGAAATTGAAGGCAGAAGAATCATGTTTTGATTCTCAGGAAGATCACTGAAATTATTTGAACTCAATAGTTTTTGTCTTTTGTATGATGATGATACTTCCTTATGATGTTTTTTGTAAGAATCAATTAGATAAGTGCAAAATTAAGTATTTCATAAAATATAAAGTGTTAATTTCCCCAAAGTGTATGTATCAGATTCCTAGGGATGCCATAACAAAGTACCAAAATATGGCTGACTTAAAAGAATAATTTATTCTCTCACAGTTCTGGAGGCTAGATGTTCAACAACAAAGTGTTGGTAGAGCCATGCTCTCTCTCTCTCTCTCTCTGAAGTCTCTAGTGGGGGATCGTTCTTTGCCTATTCCAACTTCTGGTAGACTTAAGTGTTCTTTGGCTTGTGGCCTCTGTCTTCATACTCACACAGCATCTTCTCCACCTGTGTCTATCTTCTTATAAGGATACCCATCATACTGGATTAAAGGTCCATACTACTCTAGTATAACTTCCTCATAATCGAAATACTTTCATCTGCAATTATCATATTTTCAAATCATGCCATATTCTAAACTATTGGGAATTAGGACATCAACATATATATTTTGGGTACACAGTTCAACCTGTAACTGTCCACCTCTGTATCCCTAAAATTTAAGTGCTTTCCCACATGCAGAATACACTCACTCGTCCCAACATGCTGCAAAGCCTTAACCATTCCAGCATCAACTCTAAGTTAAAAATCTCATCTAATATCATCAAAATCCCAAACTTTATTCTCTATATCAGTTATGGATGAGACTTGAGGTTGATTCATCCTGGAGCAAAATTCTTCTTCCTCTCTTAACCTGTAGAATGAGATACTAAGTTATTTGCTTCCAAAATATAATAGTAGAGCAGGCATATGATAGATATTCCATTTCTAAAAGGGAGAAATTGGAAGGAAAACAGGGTCATGGATCCCAAGCAATCTCAAAACCTAGAGGAGCAATTTCTATTAGATGTCAAGACCTGAGAACAATCCTCTGAGCTTGAGTGTGTGCCTCTCAGCCCACCAGGACATTGGTTGTGCCTTCTTATCCCACAGGGAGAATTTCTCTTCTCCACTGTATTTCAGGGATGTCCCAGAAAGGTGCGATAGTGGTACAGCTGCCCACTTTCAAGTGCTTGTACATTATGCAGATTCATATGTAAATCATTTCCAAGACTTTCTCCTCAGTCAAGTTATTGGAACTCCCCACAAGACCACAGGTGAGGGCTGGGAGAAAGAAGGGAATGTAGCAGATGTGGGACCATGGGCATTTGAGCTACTTTTTTAATGTAACTTATCTGTGTCTTCAGGACCTGCTTGAGCCTGATCTCATACATAGCACTTCCATTTTATGACAGAGTGCAACTATGCACGCTCAATTTTATGACTTGGTGAATTAGAGAGCAGCCAGTTTATGATCAGCAGTTCAGTTTGCAAACACTTACATGGTTAAGTTATTCAACCTACTAAGTTCTAGCACTGAAGGTTAGAACTTCAGCATGTCTTTTTGGGGGCCACAGAGTAACCTATAGTATCATGGTAATTAATGATAATAGTAATTATATTCATTTTTACTGTATTATTTCTATCTTCACAATGTTGAACTTGTGTCAATACAACACTAGCTTTATCTTATTCTAATGACTTGATTTTTATTTATTTATATTTATTATTTTTTTAAGTTTTTTTTTTTTTCAGAGAAACAGACAGTGAGAGTGTAGGGAGGGGCAGACAGGGAGGGGGAGAAAGAGAATTCCAAACAGGCTTTACACTGCCAGCACAGGGCTCAAACTCAGGAAACCGTGAGATCATGACCTAAGCTGAAATCAAGAGTTTGACACTTAACCCACTGAGCCACCCAGGTGCTCCTAATGACTTGATTTAAAAAAAAAAATTAACATTTTTTTTTATTTATTATTGAGAGACAGAAAGAGACAGCGCATGAGCATGGGAAGGGCAGAGACATAGAATCTGAAGCAGGCTCCAGGCTCTGAGTCGTCAGCACAGAGCCCATCGCACGGCTCGAACCCATGGAGCACAAGATCATGACCTGAGCTGAAGTCAGCCACTTAACCGACTGAACCACCCAGGTGCCCCATAATGACTTGATTTTTAAAATGAGATAACAAATGCTATTTTTAATCCACCAGGTGCAAGTATTGACTTTTGCTGACAAATCAGACTAAATAGAAGGTCATGTGCAGGTGTCATCCCAAATTCCAAAGTACTTAAATTAAAATAAGTGCCTATTACTACTGTCATTTATCCATTGATACAGCAGATACTGATTATGTTCTTAGTATGTTCCAGACATGATTCAAATATTTTGTCATGGAAATGAACAAAACAAATAAGTCTCCTGTTCTCATGGTTTCTAAAGCTGAGGGGAGAGAGACAGACAATAAACAAATGTATTAAAAATATAAAATATTAATTCAGGTCATGATTGATAAGTGTTGTAAAAACAAGAACACAGGGTTTAAAAGAGATAGCAATTGAGTTGAACACATTATGAACATCAGCATTGCATACTGCATATTACTATTTTGCATATCATGACCCTGAATTTTCACAGCATTTTAAAAATTAAATTTATAAAATATAAGTATCGTATTTCATTTTGTCTGGTGAGAAAATTGAGGCAAGAAACTGAGTTACATCTCAGTCATCCTCCAAATAAAAGAAGAGCCAGGAATCAAGCTAAGGCTTGTTTTACCTCAGAAAGACTGGGCTTTCTCAAATCCCACACTACATTTGTATGATAGTTTACATTGTGTCCAATATGGAGAAGCAACCAAAGAGAATTCTGCAGGAATATACTTGTTGTGATATATTTACACTAATCTTTCCTTTTTCTAACTCTTACCATTTGTGTACACAAGTAGTGCCTTATTAAAATCTGTTTGTTTCTATAATTGTACATAATTCCTTTCATGTTCATTTGCTTTATTTCTATTAAAACTGCATGTTTTCATATAGGCACAATAATTGGAATTAGATGAAAAAATATTTTAAAATGTCTTATGGGTTATGGCATCAAAAATGCTTAAATCCTCCCCTTGACTATCCATGTATACCAACCCTTTTAAAGTCCTTGATAAAATAAATGAAAATAAATGAATAGAGGAAATAAATCTCTCTTGGTTGTTGTGGCTTCATGCCAAATGCCATAGGGACAGCCTGTGCCTACATCTAACTGAAGTTTAATTGACTTACAAAAAGCATACCATAAAATTCAAACTAAATTTCAGCTCTTATAACACTTATTTCAAGAAAAAACAGAATATAACCACTATTAAGAAGACTCAGATGATATAATGTAATTAATGTAATACCTAAGGTAAAATTTGATTCCCCATCACATTTAAAAAAAAATAACTTATTGTATGGGGAGCAGAAAAGAGAGGAAAGGACTGTTACTAAGAAAGTATTTTTGCCTCATGGATGAACTTAAAGATGTACAAAAATAACTATGCATCCAAAAAGTGGTTCTGGAGCAATTGGATGATCTCATATGAAAGAAAGATATATACTGTTATAGGGTATACAAAAATTGGTTGAAAAATTGAGCGGAGACCTAAATGTTAGAGCTAAAACTATGAACACCTTAGAAGAAAATGGAAGAGTAAATCTCAATTATCTTGTGTCACGCAACAGTTGCTTAGATATGACATTAAAAGCTTAAGCAACAAAAGAATAAATAAATAAGTTGGGCTTTAACAAATTTAAAAATCTTTTATATTTCACTATCAAATATTGAAAATATCCTTCTCAAATTCTTCCGAAAAATAGAAGAGGAAGAGACACTTCCAAACCCCTTTTATGAGGCCAGCATTGCAAAACCAGATATGGACACCACAAGAATAAAATTACATGTCAATATCCCTGATAAACATAGATGCAAAATCTTCAACCAAATATTAGCAAACCAGGGGCACCTGGGTGGCTCCTTCAGTTGAGCACCCAACTCTTGATTTTGAGTCAGGTCATGATCTCATGGTGGTGACTTCCAAAGTTGGGCTCCATGCTACATGTGGAACCTGCTTAAGATTCTCCCTCTCCCTCTCCCTCACTCCTCTCTCTCTCTTTCTTTCTCTCTCTCCCTCATATGTGTGTGTGTGTGTGTGTGTGTGTGTGTGTATTAGCAAACTAAATGCAACAATATATAAAATAGGAACATACACCATAGTCAAATGAGATTTATTTCAGGGATGCAAGGGTGGTTCAACATCTACTAATCAATCAACATGATACACCACATCAACAAAATGAAGCATAAAAATCATATAATCATCTCAATAGATGCCAAAAACAGCATTTGACAAAATTAAACATCCATTTATGATCAAAATTCTTATCAAAGTCACAGCTAACATAGTATTCAATAGTGAAAAGCTGAAAAACTTTTTCTCTAAGATAGAAACGAGACAAAAATGCCCACTGTTACCAGTGGACAAAATGGTATTGAAGTCCTAGCCATTATAATTAGACAAGACAAAGAAATATATTGCATCCAAATCAGAAAGAAAGAAGTAAAACTGTCACTATTTGCAGATGACATACTATATATAGAAAGCCCAAAGATTCCGTCAAAAAATGGTTGGAATAAATCAGTTCCATAAAGTTGTAGGATACAAAATAATACAAAAAAATTATTGCATTTCTATATATTAATAATGAAATGTAAGAAAGAAATTAATAATTGATCCTATTTACAATAAAATCATAAAGAATAAAATTTATACCTAGGAATATATTTAACCAAGGAAGTGAAAGACTTGTACTCTGAAAACTACAAGACATTGGTGAAAAAAATTCAAGAAGACGTAAATGGAAAAATATTACATGTTCATGGATTAGAAGAATTAATATTGTTAAAATGTCCCAACTACCCAAAGCCGTATACAGATTCAAGGCAGTATCTATCAAAATTCCTATGGCATTTTTTAACAAAACTAGAACACACAATTCTAAAATTTGCATAAAACCACAAAGGATCTTGAGGAACCAAAGAAAGCTTGAGAAAGAAAAACAAAGCTGAAGATACCATGTTTTCTGATTTCAAACTATATTACAAAATTATACTCATTAAATAGTATGGTGTTGGCATAAAACCAGACACACCAATGGAACAGAATAGAGAATTCAGAAATAACTCCACATGTATACGGGCAATTAATTTATGTGAAAGGGGCCAAGAATAAACAATGGGGCAAGTACAGTCTCTTAAATAAATAGTGTTGGGAGAACTGGACAGCCACATGCAAAAAATGAAACTATACTATCTTAAACCATATAGAAAAATTAACTCAAAACAAAGATTTGAATGTAAGGTTAGAAACCATAAGACTCCTAAAAGAAAACATAGATGGTAAGCACCTTGACATTGGTCTTGGTGATGATATTTTAGATCTGACTCCAAAAGCAAAGAAAACAAAAGCAAAAATAAAGTATTGTGACCACATCACATTAAAAAGCTTTTGTACAGGAAATAAAATTATCAATAAAATAAAAGACAATCTACGAATGGGAGAAATATTTGAAAACCATATATCTAACAAGGGATTAATATCCAAAATATATAAATAGCTCATAGAATTCAATAGCAAACAACAATCTGAGTAAAAAATGGCACAGGAGCTGAATAGACAAACTTTTTTTTTCCCTAGTAAGACAGACAGATGATCAATAAATATATTAAAAAAATGCTCAACACTTTGATGATTAATCAAAGAAATACATACCAAAACTAGAATTAAATAGTAGGTCATACCTGTTAAAATGACTATCACCAAAAAGACTAGAAAATAACAAATGTTGACAAAGATATGGAGAAAAAAGAACCCTTGTGCATGTTGCTGGGAATATACATTGGTGCAGTCACTATGGAAATCAGTGGCATTTCCTAAGAAAATTAAAAATGGAATATATGATTTAGCAATTCTGCTTCTGGGTATTTCTCCAAAGAAAATGAAAACACTAGCTCCAATAGATATATGCACCCACCATGTTCTGTGCACCATTATGTACTATAGCCAAGACATAGGAGCAACCTAAGTGTTTACTGATGGATGAATAAAGAAAATACCATATTAGAAACAATGGAATACTATTCAGTCACAAAAAGAGACTGAAATCTTGCCATTTGCCAAAATATGGATGGACTTTGCGGGCATTATGTTAAGTGCAGTAATTCAGACGAAGAAAGACAAACATCAGATTATGTCACTTATATGTGGAATCTAAAAATAAACAAATAAACAAAACAAAGCAAAACAAAAAATTAAGCTCATAGACACAGAGAACAGCTTGGTATTTGGGGGGAGGGGATGGGCAAAATTTTTAAGAGGCCCAAAAGGCACAAACTCCCAATTATAAGATAAATAAGTTATGGGGATGTGATGTATAACATGGTGACTATAGTTAATAACATTGTACAGCATATTTTAAAGTTGCTAAGAGTAAATCTTAAAAGTTCTCATCATAAGAAAAACAAATTCATAAATGAGTAAGGGATGAATGTTAGCTAGACTTATTACGGTGATCATTTCACAATATATACAAGTACTGAATCATTATGTTAATGCCTGAAACTAATATGTCAATTACATCTCAAAAATTGAAAAGATAAACCAGGTAATTATTATTTCCAGTTCCACGTGTAAGGAGTTTAGAAGTTGCCAATACATCCTGAAACTAAGTAAAAGTTGGACAAGTGAAAAAAAATCAACAAGTTTTCTTGGATTTATAAGAGAAAGAGGACATAGGGCAAACCACTGCCCCAAATATTAGACAGATGAATAAAGGAAGTCACAGCTTACCAGAGGAGCAGGGACTCAAGAGCAGAAACATCCATGGAAGCTAGTGCAGGAGTGGAAAAACCTGAAATATAATGTATGAATTCCTGGAGGTTCACTTGTGAACAAGTCTGAGAGTTAAAAACTCCAGGGAAACCATCATGCTGGGGGAGGGGGGGCTCACAATATTGTGAATGTCAGAGAAAAATCCCTTCATGCTTCAGGCAGGAAAAGGGGAAGAGGAGCCATTTTGAAATACCCCAGAGTGCTTTGCTCTTTTTAACAAGATCTGCCTTCAGGGGAAAGTAATTAACCAATACCTAACTCATTGGGGAATTAGAGTTTAACTGACCTGAGGAAGGAAAATACTCAACTCAAACCCACTCTAGTCAACCTGTCCCACCTGAGGGGGCAGAAAAAAAATGAGAAACTCCAGTGAAGTCCAGAGGCATAGGTCACTAAAATGCTTTCCCTCCCCTCACATCACACCACCATAGTTAACAATCTATTTACAAGAGTTCCTTTCACCTAAGACATCAAGTCTGCCTTTCAAGAAAAAATTACAAGGAAAAGGAAAAACCACAATTTGAGAAGACAGAACAAGTATTAGAAGCATATACGATAGGGATGTTGGAATTATATGAGCAGGAATTTAGAACAACTATGATTAATATGCTAAGGGTTCCTGAGGATAAAGTAGATGATATGTAAGAACAGTAGGGTGATGTAAGCATAGCAGTAGAAATCCTAAGCAAGAACCAAAAATAAATGCTAGAGATTTAAAAAAAAAAAAAGAAGAATGCCTTTGATGAGCTTATTAGTAGACTCGACAAAGCTGAGGAAAGAATCTCCAAGCTAGAGGATGTATCAATAATCTTGAAAAACAAAAAACAAAAAGGAGGAGGAGAGCAACACAGAATAGAATATTATTCCACAGGGACTGTAGGACAACACACAGGGTGTTTTACACCCATAATGGGAAGACCAGAAGAAAAAGAAAGAAAGAGTGGAACAGAAGAGATATTTGAAACAACAATGACTGAGGATTTCCCAAATTAATGTCAGGTACCAAACAACATATCCAGAAAGCTCAGAGCACAAAGCAAGATAAGTGCCAAAACAGAAACAAAAATCCACAAAGAAAAAAATAATACAAAACAAAAACTACACCTAGGCATATCATTTAAGCTACAGAAAATCAAAGATGAAGTCCTGAAAGAATCCAGAGGAATAAAACATCTTACCCATGGAGGAACAAAGATAAGACTACTTCTTCCAACAAGAGCAGAATACATATTCTTTTCAGGATCACATGGAACATTCATTAAGATAGACAAGATTCTGGGTTAGAAAACACACCTTGACAAATTTTAAAGAATAGAAATCATACAGTGTCTGCTCTCAGACCACAATGGAATTGAACTACAAATCAATGACACAAAGATAACTGAAAAATCCCCAAATACATGAAGACTAAACAACATACTTCTAAATAATATATGGATTAAAGAAGTAACTAAAGAGAAATGAAAAACTATTTTCAACTAAATGAAAACACAACTTATTAAGATCTGCTGGATGCAAAAGCAGTACTTGGTAAGAATTTTGTAGCATTAAATGCATATATTAGAAAAGAAGAAAGAGCTACATTTCCACCTTAGAAAATGAAAAAAATAGCAAATTAAATCAAAAGTAAGCAGAATAAAAGAAATAATAATGGGTGCAACTGCATCTCAGAAGACCTGGGTTGTGAGACTTTCCTGTGCTTGATGGCCTAGCTTCCCCCACCATCTATGTCCCATGTACCCCCTCAGACCTCTTGAAGGAATCCTTGCCACTTAGATTGGACTCAGAGACGTTTTTGTCTTAAAGCCACAGTCACTGCCATGCCCAAGAATAAAAATAAAGGAGGTAAAATTAGACACAGAGGTAAGAATGAGAATGCATCTGAAGAGAGCTGGTATTCAAAAATGATGGATAGGAATATGCTCAAATAATCGAAATGTTGGAAAATGGACAATTAGCAGTGTTTTGATGGCATTAAGAGGTTATGTTACATCAGAGACAAAGTGAGAAAAAAAAGGTTTGGATATATATCTCAGACATTATATTGGTTGGTCTAGGAGATTACCTGGATAATGAAGCTGATGCAATTTTAAAACACAGTGTAGATGAAGCTAGAAGACTCAAGGCATAATGAGCTTCCAGAGGATGCTAAATTCAATAAAGTAGATACATTTGGTCCTGGAGATGATGACAACATGCACATTGGCAACACTGGAGATGATGAAGGAGATGTGATAGTATCTAAATCGAACTCAACACTTTATGTTCCAATTTTTCTGAAAATTGTTCTACACTTTGGAGTCTGGCTATGACCCATTAAAGAAGATAAAAGTTTTATTGGCATCAGAGCAACCTGAAAAGCAGAATGATATTTTCTAAGGTATTTATGTTTCATTAAAAACTAGTAATGCTGAATATCTCACGTCAAAAGTTAAAGCCATTTTTTCTTTTGTTGTAGTGGAGTTTATAGGTGAAGACTATCTCGTCTATTTAAAAAAGGTGGGATATACATTGCTGCTTTTTCTCCTTTGACCACTCTAGTATGTGAATGGATATTTTGAGTCAACCTTTTGCCCTACACTCATTATGGATTATGATAAAGCCCTAGTTTTGACTGGCCTGTTGGCTAGATGCCATCATTCTGTATATTCCAGTTCCTAGAAGATCCCTTGAGATTCTGATACAATGTAAGGTAGGCAGAAATATGCATTTTAAGTAAAAACGATGACTGTTTTACACATTTAAGTCACAAGTGGCTATCTTTATACTAGTTTTGATGCGATGCACATTCTTTTCATGATCTCATTTTGAGATGATAAACATATTAACACAAAAGCATTTCTGAAAGTTTCTAGAACCTGGATTTTAGTAACAATTTTGAATTTGTAAGGTTAGCAGTTGGATGTTAGGTGACATCCATTATCTTTGGAGATATTAATATATTTGTTGACTTTTTTTCTTACTGTTCATGTGAAATTTAACAAATAATAAAATATGTTTTGTTCATATGCATGTATGCATAAATTTTTTATAGAACAAAAAGTATGTTAAAGTTTCATTTTATTTTCAGAAGTCATATACCTATGAGCTACAATTTTGAGTGCTTTATAAATAAATCACATGTAAATGAAAATATAATTTCCTAACAACTTATAAAACTTAAACCTTTTTCAAACAAGCCCTAAGTGGAGCAGAGAGGAGGGAATAAGAACTTAATAAAAAAATGGTCTGAAATTCCTAATGGAAGAGCTACAGTTGAGAAAAAATAAATAAAAAAATAAAGGCAAGGGCTCAGTGGCTCAGTCAGTTAAGTGCTGACTTCAGTTTAGGTCATGGTCGCATGGTTTGTGGGGTTGAGCCCTGCCTCTGGCTCTGTGCAGACAGCTCTGAGCCTGCAGCCTGCTTCAGAATCTGTGTCTCGATCTCTTTATCTCTCTGTTCCTCCCCTACTTGTGCTGTGTTTCTGTCTCTCTCTCTCTCAAAAACAAATCAACATTAAAAAAATTTAAAAAAATAAAGGCAATGTCAAGCTACAGAGTTAAAAAAATAGAAATAATGGAATTAGAGTAGAAGTCAATTAATTGAAATAAGAAATCAATAGAGGAAATCAAAGAAACCAAAGGCTGGTTCTGTGAAAAGTTCAATAAAATTGATAATCCTTTAACCAGGCTAACTAAGAAAAACTAAGATAGAATATAAATATGAGTATCAGAAATGAAAGAGGGATATCACTACAGACCCTATGGACATTAAATGGATAACAAATACTATGAAAAGGTCTACACCTGCAAATTTGGTATACTGGATGAAGTGGACCAATTACTTGACAGACACAATTTGCCATAACTCACACAAGAAAAATAGACAACCTGAATAGGCATATATATATATATATATATATATATATGTAAATTGAATATACTTATATGTACTTATATATAATATATACATTATATATATAAGTATATTATATATATAAGTGAATTGAATGTGTGTATATATATATATATATATATATATATATATATATATAAAGTAAATTGAAATAACAATTGATAGCCTTCCAAAACAGAAAGCAGATGGGTTCAGTGTGTATTCCATAAAACACTTCAGAAAGAAATTATACCAATTCTTTACAATATCTTTTAAAGAACAGAAGCGGAGGAAATATTTCCCAAATCATTCTATAAAGACAACATTACTTTATTACCGAAATCGGACCAAGACATTACAAGAAAATAAAACTACAGACCGATATCTCATGAATGTACACACAAAAATTCTCAACAATATATTAACAAATCAAACCAAGACTCTATAAAAATAATTATACGTCATGACAAAATGAGATTTAACCGGAGAATGAAAAACTATGATCCATTCATCAACAGGCTAAAAAAGAAAAATCACATGTCATATTAATTGGTGAAGAAAAAACATTTGACAAAACCCAGCACCTATTCATGATAAAAATTCTCAGTAAACTAGGAATAGATGGAAACTTCCCTAACTTGATAAAGAATATCTACAAAAAGCCTAGTGCTAACAACATACTTAATGGTGAGAAACTCAAAGCTTTTCACTAAGATCAAGTAAAAGGCAAGGATTACTCCTCTCACCACTCCTTTTCAACATCATATTAAAAGCTCAACAGATTGAAAGAAAGAAAGAAAACTGTGTTTGCAGATGATATGATATTCTATAAAAGGAAAAAAAATGATTCTCCAGAATTCTGGTGCTAATAAGCCATTATAACACGGTTGCAGGATACAAGGTTAGTGTACAAAAGTCAATAATTTTCATATGTACAAGCAATGAACAAGTGGACTTTGAAAGTAAAAACATAATACCATTTACATTAACACCACCAAAATCCAAATACTTAGGTATAAATATAGCAAAATATGTATAAAGTCTATCAAGGAAAAACTACAAAACCCTGACAAATAAAATTAAAGAAGAGTTAAATAAATGAAGAGATATTCCATATTCATGTATAGGAAAACTCAATATTGTCAAGATGTCAGTTCTTCTCAACTTGATCTGTAGATTCAATGCAATTTTAAAGCAAATTCTGAGCAAGTTATTTTATGGATATTGATAAACTGGTTGTAAAGTTTGTATTAGGAGGCAAAAGACCTGGAATAGCTAACACAAAATTAGTGGAGAACAGACTGATTACTACACTATGTGACTTTAAGACTTACTATAAAGCTACAGTAATCAAAGCACTGTGGTGTTGGCAAAATTAAAAACAAACATCAGTGGAATGGGACAGGTTACCCAGAAATAGAATACTATACATATATTCAACTTATCTTTGAAAAAGGAGCAAAGCAACTATAATGAAGCAAAGGCAGCCTCTTCAATAAATGGTGCTAGAACAAGCAGACATCCATGTGCAAAAAAAAAAAAAAAAAAGAAAAGAAAAGGAAAAGAATCTAGATACAGACCTTATGCCCTTCATAAAAATTAACTCAAAATTCTTTATAAACCTAAATACAAAATTATAGAACTCCTAGAAGTTAACACAGGGGAAAACCTAGATGACTTTCAGGATGGTGGTGATTTTTTAGATACAACACCAAAGGCATGATTCATGAAAGAAACCATGATAAGCTATACTTCATAAAAATTAAAAACTTCTGCTGTGTGAAAGAAATTGCCAAGAGAATGAGAACACAGGCCATTGACTAGAAGAAAACATTTGCAAAAGACAAACCTTATAAAGGACTGTTATGTAAAATAAAGAACTCTCAAAACTCAGCAATAAAAAAACCCAAACAACCCAATTAAAAAATGGGCCAAGGACCTTAAAAGCAATCTCATGATAAAAAGATACATCTATGGCAAATAAGCATATGAAAAGATGTTCTATATCATATGTCATCAGGAAAATATAAATTAAAGTAACAACGACATAACCTTATGTACCTACTAGAATGGTCAAAATCCAGAAGATTGACAATGGCAAATGTTGGCCAGGATGTGGAGCAATAGAAGTTCTTCTACCTCTGCTTGTGGTACTGAAAAATGGTACAGCCGCTTTAGAAGACAGTTTGTCAGTTTCTTACAAAACTAAACATACTTTTACCATACAATCCAGCAATTATGTTCCTTGATATCTATCCAAAGTACTTTAAAACCATGTTCACACAAAAACCCGCACATGGATGTTTATAGCTGCTTTACTCAACATTGTCAAAACTTGGGATCAACTAAGACGTCCTTCAGGGAATGGGTAATATACAGTGGTACATTCAGACAATGGGATGTTATTCATTAATAGAAGGCTATGAGCTATAAAGTCATTAAAAGACATAGAGGGATCTTAAATGCATATTACTAAGTGGAAAACTCATTCTCCTCTTGCAATGTCACTTCATACCTCCTTCCATCAAGAACTATTGTCATTTCCCTACTCCTTGAATATGGGATGATCTTGCTCTACCCTTTGGCCAACTTCACAGTAGTAAATATGATACCAGGATAGATTTGGGGGAAAAAGCTTATACACTAGAACTTGTCCTTTTTTGCTAGTCTTAGTATCATCCATGCCACCACTGCCATAAGATACTCATGCTGGCTCACTCAAGGATGACAGAGCACATGAACAGAGGGTCCATTTATCCCAGCTTCCTCAGATGAGGTCATGATAAACAAGCCAACCCCAGTACACCTATCAGCTGACCATAGATCCATGAGCAAGTCCACTTAGAGATCAGCCAAACTCATTCCAAACCAGCCTATATTACTAACCTGAAGAATTGTGTTACACATGAATGGTTAATATTTTAAAACACTCATTTTGGGAATGGTTATTGTATAGGGAAAGCTAAATGATCACAAGGTAACATATATACAATTCACTCTGTGACTGGAAGTATTGAGTTCATTGTGTGTATTAATTTGCTTAACTTTCACAACAATGCTATAAGGTATTTAAATCAAAGGACTCAGATGGATTGAAATATGGTAGGTCACATAGGTAGTAAGTGGTGAAGCAAGACTTGAACATCAGTATTGCATCTGAAGCCATGTTCTCAATTGCCAAATTCTATTGCCTTTTTACAGAAGGACCCTAAATGCAAAATTGTGGGGAATGGGGAGTCCAAGACTAGCTATTGAAAATTTATGTTTCAATAACTTTTAAGGTGGGTATTTTTCTATTCACAGAAAAATCTAACCTTTTTTAAGTGAAATCTACATTGCTACAAGTAACAGAACTTAAGCATATGGCAGTGGATTAGTACAACTTGTCATATGTTGGGTAGGAAGGATTAGATATTAAAGTGTGATAGTGCTTGCTATTAAATATCAGAATATGTGGCACAAATTCAAAGGCAGATCATATGCTAAAAAGGGATAAAACACTAAAATTATTAAAAATTTTAAAATATAGTTATTCATTAGTTATTTATAGATGCTTACTAGAGAGCAATACTCAGACTAGATTTACCAGCCAAAAAGCAGAGTTGAAAAAGGTTACCATTCTCCCTAGGAAAGCAATCTAGGCCTGTGGTAGACAATCTTCATTGACTGAATGTCAAATAATATATGGACTCAGAGGGCAAAATCAAATATGTTGGTACTCCAAACCAATGCCATTATTAATGGTGGCTCTCAAAACAAACTTCAGTGTGACAAGACTATCTCCCCCAGCCTATTTCAGATATATTTTATTCTCTGCCAAAAGACCAGATTAAGTTTCCTTTTCCACCCAAGTCTAATGTTTCAGGTATTCTCAAAGTCGTTTACAATAAGAAAAGAGTGATAAACTACAGACAAGTCTTCAAGTTTAAATTAACATGTATAAACAAAATTTGGCTGCAATTGCTTGAAAATGGAGAGTCCTAGAAGGAAATTGGACACCTGTTAAGTTTTTAGGGAAATTATTCTGTCAAAACCAGAAGCATTGCCCAGCAAATCTTGTAATTATTTATACCATAAAGAAATAGCAGGTCCAATCATAGGCCAACACACTATGAAAGGTGAAACAGCACATGTGGGTTGTGTTATTCATTGCCATGCTCAAAGAATCTCTCATAGAAGGGAGTCTTTTCTATGTTTTCCCTGTAAGAAGAGATAAAAGCTATGGCCACTAACTGCTGTGTATTTCCTACCATCCATTTATCATTTCATTGCATTTGTTCTGTCCCTACACCAGGTGAGTAGAAATAGAAATATTCACAGACTTTTAAAAGGCAACCCACAGAATGGGAGAAAATTTTTAAAAATAAATATAAATAAATAAATAAAAGTAGAAGCATGATAGGCAGTTTAGGGCTTTTATTTATTTATTGCTATTTTAAAAACATTCTTCCATTCTGTGGGTTGCCTTTTCACATTCTTTTGTTGTTGTCGTTGCTTATTTATTTATTTTGAGAGAGGAAGAGAAGAGAAGAGAAGAGAAGAGAAGAGAAGAGAAGAGAAGAGAAGAGAAGAGAACAGAAGAGGAGAAGGGACAGAGAGAGAGAGAGAGAGAGACAGAGAGAGAGAGAGGGAGAGAGAGAGAGTCCCTAAGCAGAGATTCACACAGTCAGCACAGAGCCCAATGTGGGGTCAAACTCATGAGCTGTGAAATCATGACCTGAAAAGAAATTCTACAGGAATCAAGAAATCAAGAGTCAGACTCCTAACCCACTGAGCTGCCTAGGCACCCCCATTCTTCTAATTTTAAAGTACTCTGTTATTCACAGACAAATTTAACACTAATCACAAAAAACCATGCTTTCTGAAATCATCACATGCACACACACACACACACACACACACACACACACCATGTGCAGACAAAAGCACCACCTCCATAAAGTCAAGTAAGTAATTTGTCATAAGCCGTAAGTCAAGTAATTTGACATAACTTAATAAATACCCACTTTGCAATGCTTCTGTCTTTATCTGATGCTATATAAGAGAGAGAAAAATATATGGAGAAGTATCTAACAATTGTAAGTTATGCGGTGATGGAACAAATAAACATAAAACTACTAAAATTTATTCAGGTATCTATTAAGTCAAAAATATTTTTTGAGTACCTCCTATTATGTAACAGGGATATTAGTGTACTATAAATGTGGATGGCAGTGAAGAAAACACTCAAAAGGCTCTGCCCTCATGAAACTTTTATTCTAGTGAGGGAAGCAGAGATAAACATGATAAATACTCCATTTCAAGGATTTCCAATCTACATTTTAATATCTCTGGAAATATAATGCATCTTTCACCATGACATGACATTGTTTTATTGGCAGCATTTTTTCATAGTACTATGTAAAATAACATTGCAGCTTGTAACTGAGAATGCTTTTGAGTTAGTAGGATAAAGTAATTAAAATGCATAATTATAGAAAAAACTAATAAAAAAGGGACTAAAAATTTGAACAGAGTAATCATGTGATTACTAATAATCATGTGATTTTAGAATAGCTAATAAACATTATATTTAGTATTCCTATCTGATATTATCCTATCTGATATTTAGTATTAAGTTCTAAGGAGAAAACATAAAGCAGAGAGTTGGCGGGAGAAGGTATTGCGATTTTATATAAAATGGGCAAATAAGGCCTCCATAATGACATAATGTTTTTGTATGATTTAATGAAGTGAGATTGTAAACCATGAAGACATCCGAGGGAAGGTCACCCAAGGCTGATGGAACAGTATAGACAATCTAAGCTGGAACCATGCCTGGTTTTTTCAGAAAAAATCAAAAGCAAAAACAAAAACACAGTGACCTATGTGACTCCAGCAGAAGGAATAAGGGAAACTCCTTATGAACAGAGTTAATGGAGGGCCAGTTCATGTAGGGGTCTTATAAGTCAGAGTAAGGACTCTGTATTTGTTTCCTCTATTTCTCAGTTAGTTATTTTATATTTATCTTAAAATATTCATGATCAGATTAATTATTTGAAGAGTGTCACTGAGGAAGGTATCTGAGATCTTAAAAATTTTCTGGTCACGGATAGTTGTCGAATATAGACAGCATTTTCCTCTATGTCATTCCCACTGGCACATACACAGATTGAATCTTGACATAATTCAGTTGTCACATTGTGAATTTGGGGATTTCAGAAAGCCTGAAGGCCTAAGAATGCTATTAATGAAAAGCCTTGAATTGCCTAAGAGAATATATTCACTGGAATCCATTGTCAGGATGATGGGAAAGGCATATATGGATATACAGACCCAAAAGTAAAACAGTGGAGTTATCCAAAGATGCAATCTCATACTATTGTCTCTGGTTTAACTTTAACATCTAGCTCCCTACTAGAATATTTAACTATTATGTTCACGTGATTCATTCATTGCCTTCCGTACATTGCCTTTCAACTGCCCTTCTAAGACAATAAAGGAAATTCAAGAATTTGTGACTTCAGCATTAGAAGTCACCAGTTTGAGTATATGAATAAGCAAAAGATTTTCAGTAAGAAATTCTAAATTATGCCATCTGATCACCAGGGCTGTGATTAAGGCATTTCTAACTTCATATTGTTAATTTTTTCATACTAGTAAAGAATTAATTTAAAAACAATTTTATGACACTTTGGTTTTTTTACATCAATATATTTTTCAAATATGACAGTTTTATCACATTCATTAAAATAGTAATATTTAAGTAAAAGGGGGGGGGAGCCATGTCATAAGAGATTCAGACTCTAGTCAGCTTTTTCTTTTCTTTTTTTGCATGTGATATATAAATTTCACTCTTCATATAAAGAAATTGGAAAAACTTCCAGTTCTTTAGATTGCATTGTGTAGGTTAGTGTATATAGTTTAAATACAATAATCGTCTATAGAGTATAAATCCAGTGGCATAAGCATAAGACATTCATGCCAATGAAAATAACCAAAATGTGCATTTAGTCCTGAGATATCAATGTCTTCTTCTTTATCATATGTAATCAAGTTATCAAATCTTTTTTTCCCTCTCAGCTTGCCCATTCGTTCATGCATTTGACAGAGTCAGGGAACTGGTGTCATGTTAAAGTCCTTCTGATACAAGAAAAAAAGAATGTTTTCATATTCACTTAGAAAAAGAAAAGAAATCTATCTAAAATGTTTTTGAACCTCTGATGTTGAATCTGCCTCTTTTACAGATAGTTGCATTGTTAGGTTGCTTGCTGTTTTCTAAAAGAAAGCCTAGCTGCTTACTCATTCAAACATCAATTCACTTTTGAAGTGAAATGTTGGTCAGAGGAGTGACCAAATAAATGTAAACTGCAACAGATCAGCTTTTCTTTGTCTCATCTCCTTCTGTAGTACAATCCCTTTGCTACCTTCACACTTCTATTCTATACTTTCTTATTCGTGATCCAATAGTCATTCATGTTCCATTTGAAAGGAATAAAAAGAAACATAATTTTATGTGATTAAATATGCCCAATTACACTTTGAATCCACTAGTGGATAATTTCTTATAAGTGCTTTAAGAAATCGATAATCCAAGTTCATAATTATTACTGATTCTATCAGTGAGCTGCTTTTTAAAATGTAATGAAGGAATGTCTTTCTACAACTGGGCAAGAGACAAAGCTTTGACTTATAACAATAAAAGGAAAAAAAACACCTAGAAATTATAAAAACTGTCATTGATAATGCAGTTTCTCCCTCATATAGGAATCAGTGTATTTTAATATTTTAAAAGAGCAAATATATATGAGATAAAACAAGTTATGACTATATGAAAAGCATGTACAATATACCATTACAAGTAGCATGTGATAGTTTCAATAATTGGTGGCTTTATTTTGGAATTTTTACTGTATTGAAATATCAGTTGAATTAACTAAAGACATTTTGATAGTTGCCCATAAAGCCTAGTCATAATTGGATTTTATGGAGCATTCTGAATGCTAACAGAAAAACAGATGCAAATGGTTTTTAAGTAGACATTGAAACAATTGACGCAATGCAACTACACGTATTTTGTAGCATCATGCTTAATTAGAAGTGGAAATCATACAGGACTTGTGGGAAAACATCACCTGTAATTTGGATTAGCCTCTGATAGTACTTGAGATGTTGAGTTACCAAAACTATAGCAGCATACTTTTTTTATATGTATTTGGGGTTCTGATTAACTTCTTCTTTTTCACAAGTAATGACTCTGATACTCAGAAGTTTCTTCTCTTCCTGATCTTCCTGTGGCTCCTTATCCTTTCTTGCTGTCCCTTACACAATAGGCTTTTCTAAAGAAGTAGGCATCCTCCCATGCACATGTCATAAAAATGTGCTGTGTAGAGGTCTCGTGTGCTTTATTAGGAGATAATCACAGGAAATATACAGCAAACATTTTTGTATGTATCCAACATTTTCAGATGGCCTAGTCTTCTTTACTTGACAATAGATGTTTTGTTCAGTGGACTTGAGTTTAGGATGACATTCTTTGAATTAATTCAAATTTTAAACTATAATTTTAATCTTATCTGCACTGTTATAAATTTGATCCATAAATATCAGCCCTAACAACCAGAAAGGAAACAAACATTAAAATGTATACCTATTAATATTTCTATAAGATGCGTGGGCCTTGTAAGAATTTAAAGTTATGGTAACACATTATGTATTGTAACAAAATGACCAGATAAACATTCACTTTATATTCATGCAAGCAATATTAATTGTGCATTTACTCTGTGTAAAGCACTGGGCTGGCAATTAAGAGCAATAACTGGGGATAGACAAATGAAAATGTTTAATAAACCAAAGTTGTGGCTTATTAAACACATTATAGTAGAGTTGATAAAAAGGACATATGTACAGTGAACCAGATAGAGTGGTAAGGATGTTTAATTTGGAGATGACTATAGCAAGAAATAATTTTAACTAATATTTATTGAGTAATTACTATGTGCCTAGAATAGTGCTGTATTTGGCTAAATATGTGAAATTGCCAAAGCAACTGCTTTAGACAAAATAAATATGAATTTACCTAAAGTCATAGACATGGTAAATTGGGAGAGCTGAAAATATCAGTAATTATGTCTAAGTATACATTTCTTCTATTCTGGAATTAAGGTTTAATAAAGGGTATATTCAGGAATTCTTTTCCATATTCAGTAAAGCCTTGGTTTACAAGCATAATTCATCCCAGAAACATGTTTGTAATCCAAAGCATTTGTATATCAAAGCAAATTTCCCCATAAGAAAGAATGGAAATTCAGATGATTCATTCCACCACCCAAAGATATTCATATAAAAATGATCACAATACTGTAATATAATACAAAATCATAAAGAAAATACAAAATTTTAATAAAAATAAACAAATTAACCTGCACTTACCTTTGAAAACCTTTGTGGCTGGTATGAGGGAGACTAGAGAGAAGAGGGTTACTGTGTAGGACAATTTTCACTACCACTAACAGAATCACTGCTATTTACTGGCTCAATGGAAGCTTTTTCTTTTCAGTGCAACTTAACAAGAAACCTATCCAATGACACTTGCTTGCTTTGTCTCCTTTGAGGATTTTTGGCAAAATGTGACATTGCATTGCTGTTCAACAGATTCATCGCTTGCACTGCTACAGCCTTATTTGGTGGTGCTTTTCTTTTTTTTTTTTTATTTATTTTTTTGGGACAGAGAGAGACAGAGCATGAACGGGGGAGGGTCAGAGAGAGAGGGAAACACAGAATCGGAAACAGGCTCCAGGCTACGAGCCATCAGCCCAGAGCCTGACGCGGGGCTCGAACTCACGGACCGTGAGATCGTGACCTGGCTGAAGTCGGACGCTTAACCGACTGCACCACCCAGGCGCCCCTGGTGGTGCTTTTCTACAAAATTTTGCACAGTTTCCTTCATTTTACATATCTCCCTAATTTCATTTGAAGTCAGTCCTCTACCCTATTCTCCTCCTCCTCTGCAGATGAGATGCAGCTGTAGACTCAGCCACTTGCATACCTGGTTTGTGCTTCTCGATGATTTCCTTCTTAACTTCACTGTAATCATCTCCTTCTTACCACCTTTCTTTTCAATTTTTTTCTGTATGGGGGCCATTATAGATGCTTGCACTCCAGGACAGTATTAATGAACTCTTGTCATATACCGTGTTTAATGTAACTGGAAATAAAGCAGCAGAGGAAAGGGTCTCTATCTCCAGGCAGCCTGACCTAGAATGAAGCAAAGCATTCCTAAGTTTATGCTTGTATGGAAAAGCAAAGGACTGTCCATAAGTGCTTTGAAGCGACAAAAATTACACTAGTGCCTGTTGCGGGCACCTTCTAACATTCTGAAAAATCACTGATTTCTGCCAAACACCACAGCCTGAGACCGAGCATCTGAGCATGGAAGATGATCACCCACAATCCCACAGTGAGAGAGAGAGAGAGAGAGAGAGAGAGAGAGAGAGAGAGAGAGATAAGGAGAGACAGAAGAACCACTGGCTCAGTTGTGATCCTGTGCCATACAGCATCAGGTACTACTCTTATTGCAAGGCATTGTTCATTTATCAAGTTAAAATTTATTAGAAATGTTTGCTCATCTTGCGGAACACTTGCAGAAGTTACTTGCAATCCAAGGTTTTGCTGTATACACAAGATTTGCTTCTTTATATAAAACACATTTTTCCTTGCAGGTATTAAATCTGTAGACTTAGACTCCTCCCCCTTCCTTTCCCAGTAGATAAAACTCTGGGTTTAAAACATCTCATTTGTTTCCAATTATCTCAAGGGCTGTCACAAAATTCTCTAAACCAAATTAATTTTAATTAATTTTACTATTTAAGAACATGTAAACTATAGTGCTTTCAGAAAATGAGGCAAGGTGTCATGAAATGATGACCATAGAGCAAGGTGAGGAATCAACTGATGAAGAATGCTTCAATCAGAAGAAATAGCGTACTCAAAGGCTTAGTGGAAAAAGAGAGAATGACAAGTTTATGAAACAGAAAAGAACATCAATCAGATTTCTGTGGAATTCAAAGGTGAGACACAAAACTAAATAGATAAGCGGAGCAGATCATGGAAAGCCTTAAACATCTTGTTGGAAAATTAACCTGTATATAATAAAGGAAACAAGGAGCTTTTTGAGGAAAAGAACCGTAACTATGTGTTAGGCATCATGGAGAGCAAAGGAAAACCATTCAACTTGACCCATCTGCTTGAAGATTCGCAATGATGTGAAAACAAAGGAAAAAAATAGTAGAGGATACAACCATTATTAACTATTAACTAGTTACCAACTGTGTAGTGTTAAAATACGGCATGCTTTAAATTCTTAGCAGTTGACATGGTTGTGAATGGCATCCTCCTAGAAAGAGGAAAATAGCCTTGAAAAACAGTCTTTGATGACCTGGCTGATTTGCTACACGTTCAATATCAACAGCATTTGGTTGAACACATGGGTTTAAAGCAACTGGACTAAAACTGGTGTTAGCATATATAGAGTGTTGACCAGTGTGTGCTGCATGTCCACAAGAGGTATTTTTAGAGATAGGAGCTAAAGCAAGAAAAGAAAATTAGATGTGTATGTATGTATGTATAGATGGATATAGAGAAAAATACATAAATAACTCAGTTTGGACCTCTGAAAATCCTCTGAATTTAATATGATTTTGACATCTAAGAATATTTGAAAATGTTTTGCAAGGCTGCATCAGGTTACATAAATGTGCCCTATTAAATGCATATTAGTCGGAAATAAGCCTTATAAGGAAAACTAGGCTAGATTTATTCAAAAAGAAGTCTCAATGAAAAAAGGATTTATCTTGCTAAAGAACAAACTGAGTACAGAAAGCTAGGTGCACCAATGAAAGAGTTAAAGTAATTCAAAGAAGACAATGTTTCTTTAAGTTGTTCAGGAATGTTTTAAGATCTCAAAGAATCATAAATAACAGGGAAAAGACTATAAATGTTTATAGAACTTTATCAAATCCCTGTGTGGTCAATGGTAGAGGATAAGGCATCTCTCACCAGAATTTTTCTTACTCCATACCCATCATATTTAGATTACATCAAAATATTGACATTTCTACCTATTATTGGGAAACTAGTCAATAGATTTAAAGTATTAATGGGAAATTTTGATTCAGAAATAGTGTTACAGGTTTTCCTTTCACTTCCATCAAAAGCTAATTTTCAAAATCATAATATGTGCAGAACTATTTTAGGCAGTATTTCAGTGGCTGCCTGCAAAGTGTAAATTTAAAATATAATAATAAATAAAATATTTCATTTCATTTTATTTTATTTTTTTAAATTTTTTTTAACGTTTATTTACTTTTGAGACAGAGAGAGACAGAGCATGAACGGGGGAGGGTCAGAGAGAGAGAGGGAGACACAGAATCCGAAACAGGCTCCAGGCTCTGAGCTGTCAGCACAGAGCCGGACGCGGGGCTCGAACTCACGAACTGTGAGATCATGACCTGAGCCGAAGTCGGAGGCTTAACCGACTGAGCAACCCAGGCGCCCCTTCATTTCATTTTATTCTTCAAGTATCAGGAGTTTAAACATTCAAGAAAATTCTTTCAAACTAAGCACTATTATACTTCGGCCTTTAGTATGGTAGATAACAAGACACCAAATGATTAAATCAGTTTTATGTGTGAAATACTGTTTGTTCTATCCAAGTCTTGTTCATATGTTAAAGGGTAACTAAAGTTATCCAACTTCAATTATGCCTTCCTTAAAGACTTTAACCTAATTGATTTCTTACTACTCTGAACTATAGGATAATTTAAAAAAATTTTTAATGTTTATTTATTTTTGAGAGAGAGAGGCAGGCTGCAAGCAGGGGAAAGAGCAGAGAAAGAGGAAGACACAGAATCGAAAGCAGGCTCCAGGCTCAGAGCTGTCAGCACAGAGCCCGATTTGGGGCTCAAAATCACGAACTGTGAGATTATGACCTGAACGGAAGTCAGCTGCCTAACCCACTAAGTCACCCAAGCGCCCATGGTAGATAATAACAAGACACCAAATGATTAAATCGTTTTATGTGTGAAACACTGTTTGTTTGTTTTATCCAAGTCTTGTTCATACGTCAAAGGGTAACTAACTAAAGTTATCCAACTTCAATTATGCCTTCCTTAAAGACTTTAACCTAATTGATTTCTTACTACTCTGAACTAATAGGATAATTTTTGATTCCACAAAATTTAGCCCTGAAATATATTCCATAAACTACGTTTTATTATGGTTAACTGTCTTAAAATTAAGAATACTTAGCAGGGTTAAGCACATTGCAAATCCTAAAAAAATGCTTGTTGAAATAAATAAACATTTTAGTTTGCCCAATATACTATAGAAGCTTTGTGATCTAATCATGGACATAATAATGCCATTCCCTCTTTATATCCATTACACTGGATGAATGAATGAAAGAATGAATGAATAAAACTGATGATTCTTAGTCCAGGGATATGGAGGAGAAAAAGTCAAGGATTACTTCAGAATTTTGATGATGTGGCAAAGTATCAAAGAGTAAAAAGAGAAAACGGTGAGGAAGTGATTTTTGGAAAAGGTGTTTCATTCTGCATTTTTCATGTTTAGTTTATACACATATGTATTGCCAATGGAAGTTTCCAGTAAGGCAATTTTAAATTTAATTGTTCTTTCTTTTACCATCAAATATTAATCGCTATCATTTTATAAGAACTTAAAAACTTCAGGTAGTATACCTGAGCTTTATAAGAGTTTTATAAAACATTTTACACTTAATTTTAAAAAATGTTGTTAAACAATTATCATGATGCCAGTTTTAAAGGTTAATAATCATGCCAAAAGCTTGTCCCAGTTCACATAGCTGAGTGGGAGATTCATGATTCCTGTCCACATATATCAGATTACAAAACCTATGATCTCAATAACCTTATTATATGTCACTACTAATTTATTAAGTAAATGAATTTTTCAGACATTACACAATGAGCTGTAAATGCAAAGACAAATAAAAATGGTCTTTGACATTGGCTAGGAGTAAAGAAACCAGGACAAGATGCTATGTAATCAGACACATGCATTTGCAGACATATGTACACTATTCTAGAAAGGAATTAGCATATTCTGATGGGACACAGAGAAGATCAGGAAAAGTAAGGACTTGGGGTATAGTTCATACTTGGCAACCAAATGAACAGCGATGATGTGAAAGTGACTATTTCCGAAAAAAAGAACCATACTAATGGAAGAAAAATGGCAGTGGACAGGAATTTGGAGAAGAGGGAGCAGACCAGCAGTCCAAGAAGTGAGGGAAAAGAATTAATATTCTTTGAGTACCTAGAAGTAAAACTTACCATATCATTTCATATAAATAGTTTTCTCTTTCAATTATTAAAGCTATAGTAAGGACTAAGTGTTATCACTGACATTTTGCTTATGAGAAAACCAGGGCTTAAAGAGGCTGAGTGAATTGACCAGGACACAACTATTAGGTGATGGAATCAACACTGCTACTTGCCTTTGGTTGAATAAAGGTCACACATTCCCTTTCCACTGTGGCTACTGTAAACTCTGGAAGCATCTTCTATTCTCAGGTATGCCTGAATTATCAGGGGATAAATACAAGCAAGAGAGGAAAACACCATAAAAAGAGCAAGAACGTCTGATTGAAGATCTCTGCCTAGAACCGAGATACCACAGCTGGGGAAATAGATTTTTAAAATGCACTCTGAAGAGGATAGTGTAAGTACGTGCATGTTTTGACCTTGATCTGAGTGAAGCATTAAAACAAAAACAAAAGATGCATATAAAAAACAAAAAAAAATATAAGAAATTCCTTAAACACTACACTGCATATGGGATACGGAATTTCTAATTACATTCTGACAAAATCAGTTCATTCATTTCTTTTTTAAAAAGTTTATTTATTTTGAGAGAAACAGAGAACGAGAGGGAAAAAGGGAGGGAGGGACAGAGAGCAAGAAAGAGTGACAGAATCCTAATTTGGAGCCCAACTCAGGATTTAAACTCACGAACCCTGAGATCATGACCTGAGCCGAAACAAGAGTCAGATACGTAACTAATTAAGCCATCCAGGCACCCCAATTCATTTCTTAGTTATACGAAATATATTCTAAGTAATTTTATCTTGAGAGGAATAGATTTTAATGTTCATATATTTCCATTTATAAAGAGTTCAAGAAAATATGATCATAAATTAAAATCACATAACCCACAAAAAACACAATGAGTAAAGTCAGAAGAAAGAAAGAAAGAAAGAAAGAAAGAAAGAAAGAAAGAAAGAGAAAGAAAGAAATGCATAACATTAAATGTGATATCATAAAAAGAAAGAAAAGGTGAAAATGAGTAGTCTACACATACACAACTGAAGAAGTAGGGAAAATAATTTGACAATACTAGAAGAAAGATACAATAGAGATTGAGAAAGCCAAAAGTTGGTTCTATGGAAAGTTTAATAAATATGACAGATAATAGGCAATATTAACAAAAAAGGAGGAAGGATCAAATAAACAATGGGAGGAAAGAAAAATGAGGCATGATAGTTATGCAGCATAAATTAAAATCATGATTTTATGAATATTTTTAAATCTAAAACTTAGTTAAAATGCACAAAAATTAATCAAGTAGCACTAGAAACTATGAATAGTTTTGTAATCATTAAAGTAATGAACTAATGACTCTATAGAAAACCACAAGCTCAGAATGTTTTATAACTACTACTGGCAATACGACGAGAAAGAAATAATTCCAGTATTACTTAATTCTTCCAGAATACAGAAGAGGAAGTTTTCTTAATCTATTTTATGAATCTAATAAAACATTGTTAAACATAGAAAATACACACACACATACACACAGAGGACAGTACAGTAAAGGTAAATAGAGGCAAAATACTCATCAATGATTTTAATTAAATATTTTAAATCATTAAGTTTTGTGATGCTTTGTGATACAACAAAAGACAATTGCAATTAAATGGTTGAAAATTTTATCTTTGACAAAGAAGGCATTGTAGAGAGGTGGAAAAGGATGAACTATTATATGTAGTACAGAATCTTTTTTCAGATAAAGTAAAAATTCCTTATGCTAGCTACACAAAATAGTAACAGATGGATTAAGGATTTAAGTGAGAAAGGAAAACTAAAACTTTTTGAAGAAAATATTAAAAAGTCAGACAAAGAAATAACATTCATAATACAAATAATTAAGAATTTGAATCTAGAATAAATATAAAATAACATGAGTAAATATAAAGTAAAATAAAAATAAATTATATAGGGGCACCTGGGTGGCTCAGTTGGTTAAGCGTCCCACTCTTGGTTTTAGCTCAAGTTATGATCTCACAGTTTAGTGAGTCCGACCCCTGCATTGGGCTCTGTGCCTATAGTGCGGAGCCTGCTTGGGATTCTTTCCCTCCTCTCTCTCCCTGCCCCTACCCCGCTTCTCTGTCTCTCTCAAAATAAATAAACAAACTTAAAAAAAATTAAAAAAAATAAATTCTATAAATGATAATAATCCAATAGACAAACAGACAAGAGAGTTGAATAAACATTCCACCAAGAGGATATACAAATAAAAAGAAATATATGCAAAGGTATCAACCTCACTAGTAACTAGAGAAGTACAAATTAAAAGCACAAAATGATAAGATTAGCTAAGAATTAATAAAAATACTAATTGTTAGTGCAAATGTGGAGAAAGGGGAACTCTCATACACTACTGATAAAAGCACAAATTGGTAAAATCATGTTGGAATACTGGCACCACCCTGAAAAACTAAATATGTGTATACTCTATGACCTGGCAATTCAACACCAAGAATATACATACTAGAAATTTATATCCATTTGGACTGAAAGTCTGACTAAAAATCATGGATGCATTATTTATAAGAGCCCTAGACTGTAAGCAACTCAGATTTTCTTCAAGAAAATGATGGATATGAAAGTAATATATTTGTGTAATGGAATAGCATGCAGCAATAAATAGGCACATTTTGAACCAAAAAAAAAAAAACAAAAAAAACAAAAACAAAAAACAAAAAACTGTTGCTATTTACCAGAATAAAGAATGAATCTACCAAACATGATACAGAGTGAAAATAACTATTCAAAAAGTATGCAACCTAAATTATAATGTTTAATGTTATGCATTTAGGCACAATTAAAAAAAAAAGCACAATGTGATGGATGACCAAAATAATTCAAGATGGTGGTCATATTTTGCAGGAAGTTTTTAGTGGACAGCATCCTGGGGTTTCATACTTACTGGTCATATTCATCTTGCTCTTAGTGGTTATGTTACTATACAAGAAGTGTACATTGGTTTTACTCACTTTTTTGTGTGTATTCTATATATGAACATAGTTAAAATGATAGATTTTTGAACCAAATAAGAAGTAAATTGGGGAAATACATATCAGGTTTCAATTTTAGTGATGTGGGAGTTTGCTGATAAGAAAAGCAAATCAATATGGGGAGATTGGTAAATGTTGAAAGTTTTTGACAGGTGTTCCATATGAGTTAAATAGGAATGATGAAAAGAAATGCAGCAGTGAAAAGGGAACTGAATCAAGTTAGGAAACTTGAATTTTTAGTGGATCTAGTTCACAGCATTTTTTGACATTCTCTGCTTGACATTTGGTATTCTGTTAAAAGCATCTGTAAAGACAGGTTAACAGTAATAGGAAGGCATTTGTCTATAGGCTTTAGTTCTGTTGAGGGTATACAATAAAAAGACCTTAGAAACTCTTGTTCTGTTAGCATATTTTCAGAGATCTGAGGAGTGCAGAGTCTGAATCTGGGACATGGAACCAGAGGACAAGCATTCAGGGACCAAATTGGAAGTTAAGACTTCAGGACAAGGTGTTCATTAATTGGCAAGAGAATGCTTGTAAGCAATCTAAGGCATAGAAGAAGGGCATCATCCCATAAAGTGACTCTGAGACATATCAGCACAGCTGAAATTTATTTTCTACATGTGAACAAAGCTGTTATCTTCAAGGAAAATCTTCATGGAAAAAATACCCTACATTGGTTCTTATCAGATATACCATGTGTTGCACTGTAAAGTGGATTGTTTTCTTGCATATTTCTTAATTTTTTAATGTTTATTTATTTTTAAGAAAGAGACAGAGCACTAGTGGGGGAAGCGCAGAGAGAGAGAGAGAGACGGAATCTGAAGCTGTGTGAGCACAGAGCCCAACCCAAGAATCAAACTCACGAACCATGAGATCATGACCTGAGCCGAAGTCAGACGCTTAACCGACTAAACTACCCAGGTGCCCCTGTTGCATATTTCTTGATGTGGTTTCCTAAGCTAAGTGTCCTAACTCAAAAACCTGCCTCTATTATACAAACCAGGGAATACTGAAATCATATAGAATACTTCAGGGAGATTGTAAAAGCCTAGACAAGGTTTGAGAATGAACAAACATTCATAGAAACCATTTAACTTTCTATGAAATCAAGTTATGGCAAAGGTTTGGGTTGAGGAGAAAGGGTTGTTATTTTTGCTTACTGAGATTCAGAGAAAACAAGATGTTTCACTCTCGGCATCAGTTGCTGATTTAGGCTGTCTCCATTTTTTTCGGTAATTTGTTCTCAAATTATTGCCATATGATGTTAACCCACACTATGATCAATAAGATTCCTTTTCCTAAATTGGAACTACCAAGACCAGCGAAACTTTTAGGTCTTTGTTTTAGTGGACATCTTTCTTAACCTTTTACCTTGTTGACCATTCCTCTGTTTTGAAACTCACTCTTCTTTTGGTTACTGAAGCTTCTCTCTTTCTCTCCTTTTACACCGTCTTTTCCCTTGATTTAATACAGCTTTATCTATTATTTTAATCAACATATATTTACTAATGCTTCTACACAGCAGGTAAGGTTCTAGGTCCTGGGAAGATAAGCGGCAATTAAAGCAAATGAGAGAAGTGTCCCCAGTAAGAGTATTAATGAAGTAAATACTTGGTTATCCAATCCTCTGTGAATGTAGCTAATTTTCCCTAAAGAAATTCCTTGTTTTTTTAGAATGTATTTAGAGAGTAGAGATTAATAAGCTGTTTATGCACATCCTGAATTTTTTAAGTAAGCTAGGTTGATCCAAACTCTACCAGCAAAGTATAAGAATATATATCTTACCAAATCATCCTTAACATTAAGTATTATCATAAAAGATAATAAAATCAAAATCAATACATAGGAAGAATCTTTTTCATTGTCTTTGTTGAAATTAAAATTGAAATACAACTCCAATGCTAATAATTAGGCCTTAATGTTTATAATATAGTTTCATAAAATTATAAAGAAAAAATACCGTGTGTTCAACTGTGTTGAATTTTTTTTTAAATTTTTTAACGTTTATTTATTTTTGAGAGAGAGAGAGAGAGACAGAGCATGAGCAGGCGAAGGGCAGAGAGAGAGGGAGACACAGAATAGGAAGCAGGCTTCAGGCTCTGAGCTGTCAGCACAGAGCCCGACATGGGGCTTGAACTCAGGAATGGCGAGATCATGACCTGAGCTGAAGTTGGACACTTAAATGACTGAGCCATCCAGGCACCCGTGGAATGCCTGTTTTTAAACAATACAAACACATCAGGGACTCAAACTGATGTATTCAAAATTATATGTTCACATAATAAAGTGCCAAATGTAATGACTAAAACATAAAATCATAAAAGAATAGAAGAATATTTAAGTGAGCATGTCTATTTATTGATCTATATACACTTAGGAAAACTCTAAACATGAATTGAGAAAATAATGCAAGAACTTCCACTTTTGGTTATTATAGAAGAAATTATAAGAAATTTTCATTCTCATACTAACCATGAAACAAGCTGGATAATATACAAATTTTAATTTGTTTTAAACCCATCAGAGCATTGCTATCTAATACAACTTTCTGTGATAATGAAAATGTTTCCTTTTTGCACTGTCCAATATATCCCTAGCCAAATGTGGTTCTTTAATTCTAGAAATGTGACCAGTGCAGCTGAGGAACCAGCTTTTAACTTACTAGAATGTAATTAATTTAAATTTAAATATATATAGTCATATATGGCTAGTGGCTCTTCTATTGGACATCACAGCATCAGAGAACTGAGGATGCAAAGAAAGCTAAATGCACTAAATTACAGAAAATGTGGAGCCCTTCACAGAAGAGACCTGAGGCTGTTTTCATCCTTGGCAGAGTAGTAGAAGCTGAGGGAATTCTCCAGAAATGGTAATAAGAAGAAACCAAATGAATTCTTAACATACTTTATCGGTCATAAGTGGGCCGATGTAACAGATTCCAATCCTAAAGAGCTGAGAATAAAGTGAATCTTCACACACCCATCAACACACCCTTCCTTGTCTATCCTGAAGTCTTCACCAAAAGCAAGGAAGTGTGCCAAGTCTGGGAAGTGGGCAGGAGAGCTGAGGGACATTTCTCTCAGCACAGGAGAGGTCTTCACTTAGTGCAGTGCAGCTACTGGCTGAAGGCTGGGGTTAGGGAGAAGATGGAGAGAAATACATAGCTTTAGTAAAATGTACTGCTGTGACTCTCCAAAGGCTGGTGCTGGTGCACCAGGGTGGAGGAAGATCTGTTGAGGCTCAGAGAAGCAGGGACAGAGTTGAAGAACAAAAATAACTCTCCAGTAAAGTGGCAGCCAGACAGTAAAGTGATAGCGGTCCTTGTAATATTTCCAGTCCATATTTTCTAACCCTTACCTAAGAACTTCAAAATATTTAAAGACATATGTGAACTTATTACAGATAAAGATGCAACAAATCCTAGGCCAAGGTCAAATATAGATTAGATTAACTCAGCATCTCCATACTAGTGGTCTGAAAAAAAGAAGTATGCCCTTACTTGATCTTGAGATATATATTATTTACTTCACTCTTTACTGTTCTTTTAGATACAATATTTTGGGGGCAGGGTGAGCAAGGGAAAGCAAAATACAAAAAAAAAAAAGCAGGAAAATTCATGGTCAAGATAGGAAATAGTCAAGACGGTCAATAAAAACAAATCCCAAAAAGATGCATATACTGAAAATTTTAAATTAGTCCATTTCCCAAACCCAAATGCTCGAGTCAGAAAATGAGCTGAAACACTATTTCATATGGTATATACTATATAGGTGCCTGAATCTTGATGAGAACCCAGTAGGCTCAATATTTCAACTCTACTTGCTTTTCACATTTGGTTTCTGTTTCTGTTTTAGCTGCATGAAACAAATGCATTTTTAGTGGAACAATATATTAATTTTTCTATTTGTACTTTATAATAATCTCTCAGTGTTTAGGATGTGCACAGATTAGGCACCCAAACTATAAGTATATGATAGGACCTTGAATTACTGACCCTATTGTTATTATTTAACTCATTTGTTTGTATAACATAACTTTGCTAGATCGAGGAACTGTTGTATACAACACATTAACACAACTCTTCATGTGTAGGATATTTGTATTCCTGCATATTTAAAAATTATTTACAATGCTTCATATATCTTAAGCAGTACATGAAGAAGTATAAGTTCACAGGATGTTGCTTTCATACATCCTATGTTTGCCCACAATGTTGATTTCACATTCCACAGTGCAATATACCAATTACTATCTATCTTTAACCTAGTTAATCCTTGGCCCTTGAAATTTTATCCTTTAAATAGATATTGGTACAGAAATACTAGTGAACATTTAGAATAAATAACCCTGGATTCTTTTTTCATTTACGTTTCTGTATTTCTGGTTCTGTGGAGGAAGGTGAAACTTCCCTCAGCTTTCACCTCTCATACATTTTTTTTCCTATTTTGGGACCTCATGCATCTCTGGGTTGACAGAACACTGACTAATATTCCTCAAGTCTATGGCTTCTGAGTAGTATAGGGTGAAGTATATTTGGGTTTAGTGAACCAGCTCCCATCTTAATATGAAAATCCACATTGGATAAATGCTTGATTTATATGATTTGTAATTTAAGCAAAGTCATAATCTGTGTTGTGATTGATGGGAATTTAAGGTGTCAGGGTAATTAAAATGCATTAGCAACATAAAAATCTGATTTATCTGATTTATTCAAGGCCAAGACCCTTGAATCAGTTGTGGGTTTGTTTGTTTGTTTTTGCCAAATTTTTCATCACAACTGCTGATAGCAAATGTAAGTAAGTAAATTTCAGAAATGTATACCTATTTTGCTCAACTTCCATGGAAGGTAGTAATAAGCTCATTCACACCAAAAAAGAACTTCTATAGTATTTTTTCGTTATCACTCACATATTGAATAAACCATAAAACCAGACTATTTATGACAAACTAGTCTATCAAATTAAATGTGATTATTTACCCACGTTTCTCCAATGGGGCTACCCTGAAGTAAGAGCACACACATTTTTTAAAAATGTGAAATGCCTTTTACAGAGCTATCAAACTGAACATTTTTGTGTATGTAGTCACTTTAATTTCAAAATCATTGCACTGCCAATAGAGGTACAATGTGATCCCACATGTCAGTCTCAGACCTACTCACAGTAAATTCTTTGCACGAATTGCTCTGCTTTTGTCAGTATCATCCAACTGCCAATTTTGCTCATCCTCCTGTCTTCTAACTTGCCATCAGAAAAAAGAACACTCCAGCTGCTTCAGCACATTTTGTGTTTTGTGGGTTCTGTGAATGTATATGCCTGTGTTTAATGTTATAGCCGTGATGTTCTATCCTCCCCCACATAGCCATATATTTCGAAACAATCTGTGAAGAAGCAGCTCTGAAAATAAAATTAAATCAACAGGAATTAAATAGAAGTGGTTGTGATATAGCACTTACTAGTGTCCACCCCCATGGAGATTTAATAACACCCACATTCCCGGATAAAAAGTAAAATCGCCACACCTAAGTTTTTTTCAACACCTCGGTTTTTTTTTTCCTATTTTCATCTAGTAATAAATTCGTTCACATTATCCTTATCGACTCAAAGGGGAAATATAAAGCATAGAAAACTCTAACAATTTTTAAATCATATGAATATTTTAAACTACATTTGTAGTTTTTTTGACCTCATATATTTTTATATTCTTATATGTAAACAGTAAAGTCAGGGGAAAATATCCTCATATTTAAAAGCTGCAACGCTTTTCAAAATTCCTTTTCTGATCTTTTTGAAAAGTGTCTTGAATAGTGATTTGTACTAAGCAAATAAAGGTGTAGTTTCTGATCTTGAGTTTTGTTAAGTTGACAAAAAGGCAATCATTAATTTCAATACATGTATTCTGTTTTTTTTTAATTTTTTTACGTTTATTTATTTTTTTGAGAGACATAGAGAGACAGAGCACAAGTTGGGAAGGGGCAGAGAGAAAAGGAGACACAGAATCTGAAGCAGTCTCCAGGCTCCCAGCTGTCAGCACAGAGCCCGATGCGGGGCTTGAACTCACAAACTGTGAAATCACAATCTGAGCTGAAGTCGGACACCTAACCGACTGAGCCACCCAGGCGACTCTATTCGGTTTTTAAATAGAGCAATGTGCAAGACAGAAGGGTAAAGCAAGAATCTAGTGATTATTTCTTAGAGTTGTGGTCAAAAATCTAAATTTTTCAGATGAGGAAGTAATTGATAGGTCTTGAGGGATGAGCAGGGGTTCACTTGTATGTTTTATTATTAAGTATAAATTCTTGTTAAGATAGGTTTGATTTTTTTGGCACTTAGATCTGTCACGTGAAGGTGATTGCTGATCATATTGTGAAACTCTGCTAATAGTCAATTTCTTTTTGCTTTATCAATTCCAACAACATATTAGGATATATTGCCATGAAAGAAAATATATATTATTTTATAGGAATTATTCAACTATCATACTTACCATCTATATTTGCATAAAAATATGTATTTATATTTATATAGGAATTATACAATCAAGCTAAATTCATATTTATATAGTAGTTATATAATTAAACTAAATTCCTGAAAATAAATACAGAGCTTCCAGAAACATGGATTTTTAAGTTGTCTGTGTATCTATGTTATTTTCTGAAAAGAGTGAGGGAATTCCAGACGTAAATTTCTGGAGATCCCACAAAGTTAAAAAAAAGCCAAGAATAACTTAAGAGTCCAATGCTGGGAACTTCACAGAGGAGACAGAATTTGAGCCCAGATGACAAAGCTTACAGGGAACTTAGACTGGCAGAAGAGAATAGGAATGGAATTTCAGAAATTATAATTCCAGTAAAGGCAAATTGGACAGTAAAGAAATAATTTTGACTAGATTAGAAGTAGAGAAGTGGGAAAAAATAGTATCTGAAGACAGGTCTTTATTTTTCTAAACTCACAGTTATGTTCTGGCATTATCAGCCAAAATCCTGAAACAGCAAATGAAATATTTCCTACCTTGTTACTTAATCTCATTATTCTGATGTGCTCCCACTACATCTACCATTTTAAGGACTCAAAGCAATTTTGTACTATGATAAAGGATGTTGGGTTCAAGCCTCTGTGCAAAATAATCAAAAGGTGCTTCCTGGTCTGCCCACTACTCTCAAAGCAATTGTTACCTAAATTGTTAAGTCCCAAAATTAAACCCTTTTATGCCAATTAACTATTTACTGAATTGGTTTATAAAATATACCACTTTCTCCTGCCATTCTTAATGTAATTCTTAAAATAACGCCTGTATCTTAATTGCTAGGGCAGGTGACCACATTATTTTAAACTTGTAAATTTCATGAACTAAACAGTGTAACACCCCAAAGCTTAGTAAAGTTGGTTAAGGGAAATTCTGAGTTTTGTTTTTCATCTTCTTCTTTCTTACTATTCAAAGAAAATGCAAATTTGAGTATTATAGGTGAGAAAAAAACAGAGAAGATAACAGAAAAAGCTGACTTTTCAGGATTCTAAACACTGAACTTTTAAGAAATACAGAAAATCTGAATTAGAATTGCAGTCAAATGCTCTACCACTGAGCTATACCCCTGAAAATCTGAATTAGAATTGAATGCTCAGAGGAGTACATATTATACCTTATAATAACTGTGCATTTTATCTCCCAATATCTTCTTGAGAATGAGGATCATGTGTAGTGTCAGGTATATCATAGACCCACTCTAAGTACTGTTGAGAGAATGTGTGGATGGACATTATTCAACAGGAAGTTTTAAACATACAGAAAGCTTGATAAATATGGATTTGTGACATGCAATGGAAAGAATACAGAAAGAGTATCTTCACGGAGTCTCTGAATAAATTTTCCATAAGTAACTTTAGATATTGGCAGGGAAATAGCTGATTCCATTGCATAATTAAAATAATAACCAACCAGCTGGAATCTCTTTGCTATTCAGATCCCTTTTCTCCTGATGACCTTTTCATAAGCCAATGTAAGCAACTGAGAGAATCATGACAACAAAACATTCTGACCTAATTATATACCATTTGCAGCTGTTTCAAATTGAGATTATGCTAGACCCAGTAAATGAAATTTAAAGAAAATATAATTGATTTGAGAAATTGGGATATCTAACAATGTCATGTTTCCTGGGGATATGTACCCTCTGTAATATTTTATGAATATGATCTAAAATCCCACATTCCTTTGCATTCAGAACCTTTGAACCTTTGCAGACAGTGCTAGGTCATCATTCTTGTATCAACTTTCATGATGCTCATTAGATCTTACAACCAGAAGCTGTTGACAGTCCTTCTCTCTCAAATCTTTCATCAATTCACGCTTACATGGCCTGAGTAGAGCTAGTAATTTGCATGCCAAGATGCCAAAATGCAGCTGTTACCATTTCATGACTGCACATAATTATCTTAAAATATAGGTTCTTCCAGTGCGATATATGAAACTACAGGGTAGAAAATGGCCACTTGTTCCTTGCTTTGCTTGTATATCAGTTTCACCTACATCCCTTACTCCTGGTTGTACTCTTAATCCATTTTCTGTGTAACATTCTTTTGCAATGAAAATATCTAATTTCCTCTTAAACTTATTTATACCACTTGTTTTAATTGCCATATGTTCCTCATTATTTCTTATATTTATCACCCACCAAACAAAACCTAACAAAAATCATTCGGAATGAACTAATGCATGCACGAGAATAAAAGGTTGCATGTCCTATTTCATTCCGCTAAATATGCCTAACCACATTGAATATGTAACTCTTCCCCTTGCCTGTCCCACTTAACCAATGGAACTATCTGATAAATAAGGACATTACAAAATTCCAGGTAGTTTACAAAGATCTCAAGTGTATTAATAAGTTGGCCATCTTGAAAAGAAAGAGCAACTCCTTCAATGTTTTGTGATTTAATTTTATTCTTGGATTTCTATGACACACTTTTCTCCTTGGACCATGAACAAATAAGGTTATTATACTGATTTTTTATGTGTGACTTGTAGAAAATGTCCATTAATCACACGTTCGTGTTTCAGAAAGATAAATCCTTGGCTTTATCAGATAGGTAACTATACTGATCTCAAAACAAAGACATTAGTGGACTTTTTGCCATCTCTCAGTGGGAGAAGAACTGTTAAATTAGATAATACAAAAGGATATTTTTTTACAAAATAAAAAACCATAACCAAGATTTTTATTGTTAAAATTGTTTTATTAAGCATGGAGTAGGGCATTCTTTTCCTTAATTTTTAAAGAATTGATTTCAGTGAGCTATAAGGCAACCCATCAAAATGACAGAAAAATTTTTTTATGTCTTATCTACCATCTCACCAGCTAATATAATAAGAGTTAAAATTCTTCCATTCCAAAATTAGGAAATAGAGCATTTTGTAGTCATAACATTACTGAAGACATCTGGCAGGACATGTTAATAACAGAGTAAGAGTTTGACATGTAGACTGTCAGTGCGATTTTTTTAAATGGAGGATAAACATGGAGAAGACGATCAAGAATTTTAGTAAATCAAACACAACTCATGGCCACCATAGTAACAGTATTAAGCCAATTTGTTGTGCTCAGGAAGAAGTGGTTCAAGAGGATAAAGGAATTAAATGTGAACAGGAAGGATTCGTGCTCATACAAAAATGGACACAAGCACTTAAGAGTGCATGCAAAACTGCCCATATTTAGAATAATTTCATAAATCTCATCTCCAAAATTCTTCACGCAGTTACTCTGCATTTTGTCTAATGACCGTCACAATTTAATTAGCTTAGATTCACACTTAATTTTTTGTCTCAAGAACTGGACGATATTAGCTCAGTTGACACTTCCAGGAAGATATTCTGCTTCTAAGAGTGGGAGTTGTTGATCAGAGGAATTAAGTTAGGCTTCAATTTAGAATAGAGAATTTACCATTCTAATATCAAATCAGAGTTTGAAATTCAATTTCTTTATTTGATTTAATTAAAATTTGCCTGTAGTCCTTCATTATGTAAACCATGAAGGTAAAATAATCCAAAAGACAATGATAGAGCATATTTCTCTTGCTTTAGAAATTCAACATTGCAGTCTCTGCTTCTTGCATTGCACATCGCTGGAATTGTCTAATTTATAGCCTTTCAAATATTTTGCCAAGTCAGGAATAAAATATGATTTTATCATTAGACTTTTTTTGCCTTGATATGTTCAAATAATGGGTGGGTTTAAAGATACCAGCAGAGGCCAGGCATTGTATAGTACTTTTTGGTTTATCACACCAGACCAAATGTACTTAATTAGCTGAGGTCAGCTAAATGACAAAGACCTAGATTTAAATAAAACTCATTGTGTTAGTTTTCACATTTATTTTTATATTTCCTTGTCAAGCATTTTAAACATCTGACAAAATAAAGCACATAATTTTTTTAAAAAGCTTTTAGGAAAACAAAGAAAATAAAATTTCTGGTATGAAGACAATTCTGGGAAAGATGCTGGAGTATAGCTGTTGAAGCTGTGATATTGGGTGGAAACCAGGGAACAAGATATTACTTCCTGTCACTCACATTCCACCAGTCAATGTGTATATTCTCAGTACTCTGAGTATATTCTGAGTATATTCTGTGTATATTCTCAATGTACTCTCAGTACATTGGCAAGTTAAGTAATAAATTAATTCTTTGATCTCCTAGGCTCCCTTAATAATACAACACAAATTTATAAAAAGAGATCACAGTGAACCAAAATATTTTATTTTACTTCCAAAGACCTGACTTACTTCTAAAGATTAACTTAGCACTGGGGAAATTTAGGTAAATATTAAATTGGTCATTTTTGTCTGTAGCCAATGAATCTATTCTCTTTGAAAGATAGATGGCTGGTAGGGAGTGTTTACAATGTCCCTAATTATTTCTAATTATCTTGAAATCCCTCTGTTAAAGCCAGTAATAGGTATTAAAATATAAAAGAATAGTGAGAAAGGTATTTGTTTTGTTTTTGTGTCTTTTTTAAGTTCATGCTAAAAATATCTTTATAATGCAGAATATACTTTTCCTCCTTTCCTTGTAATAATAGAAGAATATTTACAATAGAGTCTCAGGTGACTCTAACACTTGCAATATAAAATTATCTGTTCAACTACAGCCTCTCCAAACAAACTGAATTTTAAATTCCCAGTTTAAGGAATCAATTAAGTAGAAGATATAATCATAATCAAAACAGTCTTTGGTAATTACATGTGTGATGCACATAAAATTATCAGGTATTATATTAATGTATCTGGTTATAAAACTGTTTTGGATTAGAACAATTATACCATATCTGTTGCCAGGAATCACTTTGTTGCCAAGAATATTAATTAGACATGACGGTGAGTAGCAAGTGTGATATTTTTGTATGTGTACTTCTAACTATAGTGTTGATATAGCTATTTTGATGTATTTTGCTTTGTTTTCCTACTGTTCATCCATTGATGTTAAGTCAAATTGCCAAAATTATAGCTGTCTCAAAGTAATGCACCTCAAGGAGGAGTTTTTTTTAAGTTTCTTGACACATAGTCTGGACCTGACATTCACCTTGAGAGGTGATCAAGCCTCATTTGTTGCCCCTCAAAGATATTTAACATATTCTAGAAAATTGAAGCTATACTTTTTTGGTAATTCTTAAATGTATTTAACTCAATTGTAGGAATTAGTCCTTATAGTAAATATTTGTGGCAATTCCAAATCCTTGATGTTGTGATTAACCACAGATCCTTTAGTATATATTTAATCTCAAAAATAAATATTTCCTAAAAATTCTACCATCATCTTCTCTTTTAAGATTCAGTTGTATGTTTCTAGGAAAAATATATTTAGTAAAATCAGAAGGATATAACTTCCTTCTTTTCCTCCTTCCTTTGCTTCCATATTTTTCCTTCAACTTCCTGCTCTGCATATGACAGTGCAGGAAATAATAAAGACCACTAGCAGAGGTGAATAGGTAGATAAACATGAATAAATGTCAACCATACAAAATAATATTTGGAATATCTTCAAACATTTAAAGCACATGCTAAATAAAATAATGCAAAAGTCAAGAGCAGGCAAGTGGACATAAAGTTTGAATTTATTTATTTATTTGTTTATTTATTTATATTGTATTTATTTATATATATTATATCTATATATAAGTATATGCATTATATTTATTTACATATATCTAAAGATAAGAAAGTCAAAGAACATTTTTCTAGGATATTTTCCTGGGATAACTCAGAAAGCCAACCACAGGTGTAAAGAATACAATTTCAAGAACGAAAATACTAATTTAACCTAAACAAAATAATTCAATTTAGAAAAGAAAACTAAACTGTAAAAGCAAACAAACTAACAAATAAACAACAAATGATAGCCAGACATGAAGAAGTAATGGTTACCAGATGTCCTCTTGACCTTAAAAACAAACAAACCAAAACTAGAGAAGTGCATAAAATAAAACAAAACAATGATTTTCAGACCCAAGACAACAAGCAGTTCAGGGGTCAGCCCTAGAGATAAGAAACAAGAAATCAACCCTACAATCACGGCAGCTTCTTTCCTCGGGCAGTTTCTGAACCACAATGCAGAATAGGGAAAAACCAAGTAGAGAATGGTGGCCTCACTTAGGTAAGGAGACAGGAACCAGTGTCCAGGGAGGATGAAACAGTATGAAATTGAGGGGAAGATTATTGGTGAGAAGGAAGATGTACAGATATATTTAATAAACTATGAAAGGCTTGAGATTTTACTCTAGTTGCAAATTCACTTGCCACAATTTCATGGGTATAGTAGAAGACTCCCGGGTCAGAGACAAAGAACTGTTCATTACTCAGAAAATTGTCATTCTGAGGTCTGAGGATCAAGAGGAATTGAGCTAAATACACTCCAAATAAAATTCATTAATTCTAAATTCTTAGTTGTTCTAAGAAATAACTGATTATCTAATATAAAAATAGTAGAAATGTATTTTTTTTTGGTTATAGTATGGTGGTATAATATTATTTAAAACTAGATTCTGATTACCTGATTCTGATTCAGGGAAGTGGGTGGGGAGGAAGTGGTCTTAGTCCTGTAGGACCCTATGCCGATAAGCAGACATTCATCAGTCAAAAATAAAATAAAATAAAATAAAACAACCTACGAAATAAGTAGATAAAATTTAAACTCTAAGGCAACCACTAAAGCAGTTTTTTGAAAGGGTTTAAATAAACCAATAGTAGAAGTAAAATGAAATAATAAAAAGTGCTTGATTACACCATGATGTGGCAAAACAAGAAGAAAAAATAAATAAAAATACATAAATAGAAAAGAACTAGTAAGTTGATGTATTTTAATCCAGTCAGTTTAGATACCACATTAAATCTGAACAAGCTACACACACCAATTAAAAGACAAATGGATTAAAAAGTTAGATTCAAGTATATGCTGTTTATATATTGTTATGTTCATATATTTATATGCTGTTACTCTAAATATAAATATTATACAACTTATATATATTTATATAAATATAACAACACATTAAAAATAAAAAGGATGAAAAAAGATATGTAAGAACTATTTAAAATAACCTGAAGTAGCCACTTAATACCTGAAATGTAGATTTCCTAAAAAGTAATGTTGTCAGGGGTAAATATCTTTACAATACATGAAATAAAACTGATCTGAAAAAATAATTGTAGTAAGAGACATTGACATTTATCTTGGTAGTGACAGAACAAGGGAGAAGAAGATCATTAATGATATAGATGACTGTACCACACCATCAACCAACTTAACCTACTTGATATTTATAAAATATTCCACCTGACAACAGCAGAATATACATTAATTACAAGTACATATGGAATAGCCACTGTTAGAGACTATATTCTGGACCATAACTACAGTTTATCAAATTTAAATGAATAGAAATCAAATAGAGTAATGGAATTGAAATATATATAAATTTTGAGAGAGAGGAGAGTAAATCAAAAAATAATTGGAAATTAAACAACACACTTATAAATAACTGTCTGGGCTATCAAAATGCCCACCCTCAGAAAATCAGGTTTGGTGATTTGCTAGAAGACTTTTTGTGGAGAGACTGAAAGTAAATGGCATTTAGAAATGCAGTACATTGGCCAATGTTTGGCTCTGTTAGTCAAAAGTAGGCTTTATCCCAGTCAGAACAAGTAAATGGCTTGGGAATCAGATAATTACAGGTCAGAGAAGATGGAAATCTGTAGGAACAGATTAGAATAAGGGAATAGATTCTGAGGCAAGAAAGCCTAAAAGCCAAGAGCAGAAATGATGGTCTTTAAATCAGAAAACACTTCAGGAAAATGCTATCAAGTCCCAGGAAACCTTCTGAGGAGGAAAGTTGAGAAGGTTCTTCCACTTACTCCAGGCTTATTTAGCGATTACCAGTACTCTGTTAAGACACTTTGATTATAAATGAACAGAATCTTATTCCTTTAGACATTAGGAAGTCAAGAAATAGTTCCCAGATCTCACATTCTTCACAAAATGGGAAAAGAAAAATAAAGAGGAGGGGGGAAGGGGGGGAAGGGAAGGGAAGGGAAGGGAAGAAAAAGAAAAAGAAAAAGAAAAAGAAAAAGAAAAAGAAAAAGAAAAAGAAAAAGAGAAAAGAAAAGAAAGAAGAAAAAGAAAAGGAAAAAGAAAAGAAAAGAAAGAAGAAAAAGAAAAGAAAAGAAAAGAAAAGAAAAAAAAAAAGAAAAGAAAAGAAAAGAAAAGAAAAGAAAAGAAAAGAAAAGAAAAGAAAAGAAAAGAAAAGAAAAAGCAGACTATAATGCTGTGACTCACTCTGGTTTTCCCGAAGGTGTAGACACTTTCCTAGGACTATCAGATGGGATCTTGGTAGGTTCTTGAACCATTTCCCATTCAATATTTTAGTTTGTGTGTACCCCATCTCCTTTGAACAAAGGTTATGTGAATTAAAGAGGCTTGTAATGAAAATCAAGCAATTCCTAAGCATTTCATTTCCTTTAACCTTGTTTGCTGTGCTGCCTGTCTGGAGCAGATGGCTGGCTGACTGGTACCTTCTCACAATGTTAATAGTCATTATCACTGTGTCATTTGAAGTGTTGCTTCCATCCTGTTTATTTCTCTTTCCTTCTCCCTTTTTGCACATTTTCCTTTCATGTGTGCCACAAATCCCTGATATTCTTTCATGCCTTTTTTCACTTGCTATGGAAATCCTTCTTGATCTGGAAAGAAAAAGTAATAATGAGCCTGTGATGTATGAGGTGACTAATGAAGTGTTAAATTCAGCAACTGCTTTCCTAAAAATTCTGGAGGTATGAAATGTGTATTTTTCTCATCAGCACTCATACCGGTGGGATTACCGCCTTTAAAAATTAAGACACTCAGGGCAACCTTCCATTTTATGACACTTAAAGAAACTGCCCTTAAGATGTGTATTCAGTGACATGTATTGCACACACAATGTAAAGGTGACCTATTTAATTACATGATACTGAGTCAATGCTAATTCATAAATAAAACTGCTAATTTATGGATGCTTATGAGTCTTCCCCTAACCTGTCAGATCAGCTCTTGAAAGTGCAGTATTTGGTACTAAATCTTACATTCTCATATATTTTTCCTTCTCAGTTCCTCTGTTAGAAAATCTGTCAAATAATGAATTAGTATAAGATCCACTGCTAGCAAAACTTACATGTTCTTTTGTGGCAGAATATTCTAAAAAATTGGCAGGTCTAATATGCAATGTCATTTTAAAAGGAAAATGAAGTCAATTTGGGAAGAAATGCTCAATGTACAGGACTAGAGCATGTGTGCTAGAAAGCATAAAGCAAAGTGGATAATAGAGAGCATGCCCCATAGTCAAATGCAATAAGATAAATGAGAACACGGTGTGAATACAAGCAGTGTTCCTTCTCCTGAGCAAATCCAAAACTTACAAATCCGATCGCTTAATTTTCCTCCTGATGTTTAGTATAGAGGTGACATACCAAGGTAGTTTTAGATATAAATTCTTATAATAATATCCACTATTACTCACCCATGATTATGCTATTTTTAACTATACAGGATTGCAAAACAATTTCCATGTATCCTTCCCCATATAAGGTTTTTATTATGAAAATTATTATCTGTGAATCTTCACACTTAATTCGCAAACATTCTATGGCTTTCTTTTAAATAATCATAAGATATGGTAAATATGTTTAAGTATTGTTATAAAAATGTAAACTCAGAAATCACAGTAAATGTTACAGCTTGGCAAGGCCAAATTCATATCTTCTATGCCATTAGCATCCATAGCAGTTTTACAAGCTAGCATACTGTGCACATGACACAATGAGATACATAACGGATCTTTACAAAAAAAATCCATGAAAATATTAAAAATGCCAAGACTGAATTATAGTTTGAAGAAAATTCTATTTACACAGGTAGAATGATTACTTAACAAAGTAAATTTAAGTGTGAATAACTTATTCCTTAAAAGTGGTTTAGAGTATGCTTGTAACCAAGAATTTGATTGATTTCTGTCTTTGAAAGATTCTCTAACAGAAAATAAACTTGTAATGAACTGAATTTAAATAAGTACAGTAGAAATGAATCATGGCTGTGGAAAAAAATGTACATTTTTACTGTCTTCAAAATCAAGCGCATTAAGGCAAATTAGGGATTTGTCTACTTGTTTAAAAGCTATGAATTACTTAATCTGAAAATTTAACCTAAGCTCAGAAACATAAATCATATTCTAATATATATATTAACCTGAAATACTTTGATAAACCAGTTTAGTTTAGACAACTCATATAGCTTTCTCAATTCTCTAATTTAATAAATACATAATATCACTTTCATGGAAAGATACAGCAGGCTGTTTTCCTCCTTTGGGTTGCTTTTGTTTTTAATTACTCACACTCATAATTCTTTTAGCAAAAAAAAATATATCGGATTTTTTGCACTTGTAATTTTTTCTTTGCTAATGAGTAAAAACCTTCATTCTAGGGGAGTCTGGATGGCTCAGTCAATTGAACATCTGACCTCGGCTCATGGTTGGTGAGTTCGAGCCTCACATCTGGCCATCTGGCTCTCTGCTGTCAGGGTAGAGCCTGTCCCCCTCTGGATCTTCTGTCCCCCTCTCTCTCTGCACCTCTCCTGCTCATTCTCTCTCTCTCTCAAAAATAAACAAGCATTAAAAAATAATAAAAAACTTTATTCTAGAATGATTCATAATGTTATTACAACATGTTTCTTGTCAACAATAAAGTCATCATACGTTAATGTACAAGGTGAAGATAAGTCAATGTGTTGGGGGAAATATGTGAACTATAGGAGAAGAAATAAATTGAAGGGAGAAAATTACGAATCATAAATGTGCACCAACATAAGTAGAAAGACTAAGACAGTGGTAAAGATGGATGATAAATTGTAAAGAAATGAAGAGCAAATTCAAAAAAGAGCAACTTATAGAAGACTTTAGGCATAAACAAGTATCACAGAAAAAAGAAAAAAGAAAAAAGAAAAAATGCACAGAGGGTAGGCAGTCTTTCTTGGACCTGAGAGAGGTCTCAGGTCCTCTTTGAACTTCCTTTTTTGAATGTTAGCACAATATCAATAAATGCTACCCGAGTGAAAAATCACATTTTTTTCCTCTTCCAATTTTTATCTGAATTTTTGTCCTTTTTACTTTCTGTTCTTTGTTGGACAAATTTTAAAACAAATATCCGAATGTGAAGTAACTGACGTTCTGTAACTTCCAGTATTTCTTTTTTCTTTTCTTTCTTTCTTTCTTTTTTTTTTCTTTTTTTTTTTTTTTTCTTCCAGTATTTTTTATAGAGATGCATGGAAATTTAGCAGTGGATATTCTTCTCTACACAGGGAAACTAACTCTTGGGAACTTTTATTCAACTATGGATCTCTGTTAATTCTCCTGAATCTATTGAAAATGGACCCTCATCTTTTGAGAACATATGAGCATGAGAGCATGAGAATATTCTCCTTATTGTATCTCCTCATGAATATGGTATTTTGGAAAAGATAAAACTCCCTAACTAACATCCATTTCTTTTCTATATTATTGTTTGGGTTGTTATAGAGAATTTTTTCTATATCAAAAACAACAAGAATTAGTGTGACTGTTTCTAAAAAATATTTCTTAAATGAGATATCACTCAATTTTCAACAATAAATTGCTTCAAATTTAGCTTAGATTTTACCAATATAGTTTTCAAGATTAATTCTTCACCAACTTCCATTGGTTTGTTTTTTTTTATCTTTCCATCAGTTTGTATATTATCTAATACAAAAAGTCAATTTAATCTAAGTCAGCTTTCAACATCAAGACCAAAACAACTAAATATAATTCAACCAAAAGAGTTCATTTCTGACTGCCATTTTGAATTAACTTCATAATTTTTCTCAAATAGAGTATCCTAAGAGAATGAAACACCACATAAATATAATAGAAATTATGTTATCATTAGTATACCCAAAATGCACATAACTCACAATACAGCAACCTAATAGTCAAAGTTTGGGTATGCTCATGGGAGTTACTCATCTGATTACATGGGGAAAAAATTAACTACTAACCTAATTCATTTACAGAGAATTCTCTAAGACTATTGTATATCTGGTTTTGTGTATTTGTGACCTTTGCCTAGAAAGTAGATGTGTTGCTCTTCTAACAAACTGTCACAAACTTAGTGGATGAAAACAATAAACATATATTATCTCACTGTTCTGTAGGGCAAATATTCAACACAGATCACATTGGGCTAAAATCACTACAGTGGCAAGGTCACACTCCTTTTTGGCGGCTTTAGGGAAGAATCTATTTGCTTGCCTTTCCAGCTTAGAGGCTGCCTACATTTCTTGGCTCTTTCAAAGACAGCAGCATCACAATCTCTGACTATACTGTGTCGCATCTGTCTCTGCAACTGAGGAAGATTTTTAAGGACTTATAAGTAGATGGGACTATCCTTGATAATCCAGGATTATATACCTATTTCAAGGTTCTTAACCTATATCCCATCTACAAAGTCCCTTTTGTCACATAAGGTAACATATTCACAAATTCTGGGGGATTAAGACATAAATATTTTTTAGATGGCCATTATTCTCTCTATCCCAGTAAAACAAATCAAATCCTAGTATGTTTATTTGGCAGTATTTGAAGGTGATTGACACATAATTTTATTTCTAAAACAAAAAATTATTGAAAATAGTATAACTTCCATTTTTCAACAAAAAAGTATATACTATTTCATCTACATTGCAAACATGTTACTTTAGTGCTACAAAAGCCATGGACCATGTGGTTATATGGTGTAATTCTACAGTGTTATCCGGGTTTTAGAATATGCAAAATGTGGCCAGGTAAAATTTCATTGCTGAGAATGAAAAGATTAGTGGTTGCAAGTTGTTGGGGGGTAGGGAGAGATAAATAGAGCATAGAAAATTTTAGGATGCTGAAACTATTCTGCTATGATCCTATAATGGTGGATACATGTCATCATACATTTGTTGAAACCCATAGTATGTACAACACCAAAAGTGAATCCTAATGTCAACTATGTATGTTCATTGATTGTAAGTGGGGGAGACTGTGCATATGTGGGAGCAAGAGGTAAATGGGAACTCCATATTCTTTCCATCCAATTTTGCTTTGAATCTAAAATTGCTCTGAAAAAGTAAAATCTATTGAAAAAGAAACAAGAAATCATTGCTTACATCCACATTTTATCATTTATTAAAGAAAATCCAATTCAATATTCCTGACTAGCTGATAATCTCCTCTATCCTCCTTTCTATTCTGTTTAACTTGTATTCATTCTATGCTGTGTCTCTCACTCACCAACTCATCCCTGACACAAAACAAATGAAACTCCTTGTCTGTCCCAGACTGTTAGATTTTACTCTCTCCTTCATATCTTTATTATGTAGATTAAGTATCTCTTCTTATGAGATCATTTGTTCCTTTTCCTAAATCCTATGCTTTTTTTGTTTACTATACATCATCATAAAAGTTTTGACAGTTCTTACAGGGGGATGAGATGGGAATAGAAATGGTTGAGTTGGTCAGGCAGATTGGTAATTACAGCATTTTCTTTGGACCAGGGAGGAAGATTGGTAGAGAGAGAAAAAAAAATTGTGGTTATTTTTATGTTAATGTATTTATATATTTTAATCTCATTATACAATGAAATGGATTCAATTGTTGACCAAGAAAATGGTGACAGTCCTTTCCTGAAGTGGCTAAAATAATATTCCCAATTAGCCAGTTCTGTCTTCTCTGGGTCTCGTGTTGAAATTTGTTCCCTCTTTCTGTACCAGGGTAAGACTTTGGGCTAAAATATAACTGGATCCATGTAAAGTCTTCTGAGTCTTTTAGCCAACATACTTTTCTTTTTTCTCTCTTTTTTTTTTCTTTTCTTTGTAGAGTGAAGCTATAATGCTATACCTCTTATTCTAAACTGAACATTCATAATCATTTCTGTCCTTTTTGGTCACTACCCTTTTTTCTACTGGAACAGCAGCCTCTTTTAGCTGTTTTCTGTACTCTATGGCTTGAGAAACTGCTTTAAAGTAGTTATTTTGAAGGAAAAGCCCTTACTGCTCAGAGTCTAATGGAGAAAAATGGTCTTTCCAATGCAAAGACACAGACACTATGGCATTTTGTTAATGAACATCATTAAATATTGCCCAGGCAGCAGTTCATAAAGAGAAGCTCAAATTCCTCCATCTCCCATATGCTATTCAATTTTGTAAAATAGGAGAGTGTAAGACTGCAGCCAGGTTTTTGGAAGAATAATGCAAAAGGTTAGAGTATACTGAAGATCTTTAAAATGGAGAAAGAACAGGGTGAATATTTGCAACAAGGAAGAGAAGTAGAATACAGGAAAACACCCTAGAATACACATGTGATAAAGGGTTTTACATCAAATAAATAAATGGTCCAATCCTAGTTTCCTGACTTACTCTGATTAGCCAAATAACTGACTAAATTATGCATTCATTTAGGAGAAAATCTGTGAGTTCTTGAGCAACTACATGAAACAGTCATTTTGTCAGGAAATCTGGGAGTGTGGGGGGGAATTAGATACAGACCCTGTTTTAAGATATGCTATATCCATATATAGTATGTATACATACTATATATAGTACTAGGTATCTATATACTATATACTAGAAGAGGATGAATACACATAATAGTTTTGGCCCTGTAAATGTTATAGGAATCTAATGAAGGAAGGGATTCTACCTGGAGGATCAACAAAAGCACAGCTTTGAATAAATAGAGCTGAGACATCCTGAAGTAGACAGAGGGCAATTTAAAGTGATAGAAAAACCTGGAGAAAAGGCAGGAATACATGAAGCAGAGAATTTACCTGCAGCATGGATAAACCATAATTTACATATAACAAAGAATCAAGAAGTAAGCAGTCTTCAGCCAGAGGAATTTAGTGTTATATTTCTCAGTTTTGCTCTTTTCAGGATGCTAGTCTTTTCCTCAAGTGGACCTCCTTCATGGCTACAAAATGGTGGCAATCAGCCCCTGGGGCATCATGCTTGTTTGTTATTGATCTCCATAAGTGGGGTGGGGAACTCCATACCTAATCATGAAATACAAACTCTTCCCTGTAGTCCTCTTGGCTCAGCTTGTATCCCTTGACTTCCCAGGGCTAGGTGTTCTTGTATTCCCATACTATGCTCTGGATACAGGAAAAAGTTAGACACTCAATCAAGAAATAGTTTTGCAAGTAAGGAGGTTTCCATATGTATAGGATATAAACAGTGTCCTCACCCAAGATAGCTTGAAGCCAGGCTGTGGCTAATTTGAAACACCAAGATAAGGAGTTTGTATGCATTCTTCAGTATTATATTGCAGAATTTTGGGAAAGGAATGATACAGTAGAGTGGTACTTTGAAAATACTAACATGGCCACAGAGTATGAAATGAATTACAGTTAGTAGGAGGGGGAGAGTTTGGGGCAAAGTGAAACAGTGAAGCAAGAATGAAGGGAACAGCTTTAGTCAAGTTGCTATGAAAATGGAGAAGATTACAGAGAGAGGATTTTCAAACTGATTTCATTCGGAAGCAAGGAAATGTAAAAGAATATGTTTTAGTGGCAAGATGGTGATGCAGTTATCTGAGACAGATGCCATAGAAAGAGAGGGCCTGTGGGCAGAAGGGAGACAATGAGTTCACTTTGGCTCACTGCATGGAAAGAACCAAAGGGCACTCTTTCAGCATTCTGTTGGAGTGAGTCTACAGACTTGTGGAAGTGAGGAACAACATCAACAAAAAATTGATGGGGGAAAGACCATAAAAGTGTGATGATTTTGAAGGAAAATCTGCAAAAAACCTGAAACATGGAGAAGGAAAATAAGAGAGAGTCTTATTGGGAAATAATTCATTACACATATTAAATATGTTCTTTAGTACTCCTCTTAACATAAGTTGACATAAGTTGCACATGACACACATACATGCAATTTTTAATAAAGGTAATATGGAATACCGTCTGCTCAATTTAGACAGAAAATTATAAGTTTGTATTCTGATTTCCAAATGAAAATGAAGATCAAGGGTTTTTTACTTAGCTTAATTTTATATTTGTATCTCTGCTTTCATGGAATATCTTTATTCTAATTACAATGATATAATTACTTGCTTTTTATATTCAACAAGAATATAATAATTTCAAATAGCAATTTTACCACCAAAAAAAGAGATGGATAAATGCCGTTTGGGCAGTACTTGTCATTAGGATTTATTTAAAAAGGTCTGTAGAGTTATATACATACAAGATATTCCTCCTCTTTGTGATTATGTCACCAACTTTATGTATAATTAAGATCTTCTATTTCTATTTGAATTTTGCTAATTTTAGAGAAGGCTTTTTTCTCTTTATTGATTTTAGTTATATAAATATATATAAAATTTAGGTGGGGCGCCTGAGTGGCTCAGTTGGTCCAACTCTAGGTTTTAGTTCTAGGTTTCAGCTCATGATCTCGCAGTTCAGTTCGTGAGTTCAAGTCCCACAGTGGGCTCAGCACTGCTGGCGTGGAGCCTGCTTGGGATTCTCTCTCTCTCTCTCTCTCTCTCTCTCTCTCTCTCTCTCTCTTCCTCCCCCCCCCCGAAAAGAAAAAAAAACAAATAAAATAAAATAAAATAAAATAAAATAAAATAAAATTTAGGTAAATATTACAAAAATGGCAAAGCCTAAAATATAAATCAGGTTATATTCAAAGACATCTGGCATCCATACATGTCCACTTACTGCTGTTCCCTTCATCCTCTATATGCAAACACTTTTATTAGTTTTTGGCTTTAACCTTTTTTTAAAATTTTATTTTTAAGTAATTTCAACACCCAAGATGGGACTCGAATTTACAATCCCCAAACAAGAGTTGCATGCTCTACCGACTGAGCTAGCCAGAAACCCCTTTAATTTCTTCCTTTGAACATATAAGCAAATAAGCAAATGAATATATTTACGCACAGAAACATATACATATATACACATATGTTTTATACCCCTCTTATGCATACTTAGCATACTACTAAAATATTCTGCAGATTGTTGTTGAGTTTACTCATCTATCTATCTATCTATCTATCTACATATATATTCATAACACCATACTATTACTATGCTATGAAAGCTTCTCCATTAATTTTATGGTATAGATAGACCATAATTTATTAAGTCAGTGCTTTCTCAATGGGCTTTTGAGTTTCTTCCAGTCTTCTGCTGTTAACAATAGTGCACTATATAGAGGTTTTGCATATGTTATTTCTTACTTTGAGTTGGGATAGGTCCCCAAGCTGGTTATTCTAGGTCAAAGGAAAATTAACATGAAATATTGCTGGATATCACCAAACATACAGTCTCTGTTGGATTGTATGCCAATAGGGTAAGTTGTCACACTGTGGGAGTTTTGCCGTACAGACACATAGGAAATACTTTAGTTTAAATTTGAATTTCTCTTACTTTGAATGATGTTGACCATATTTTCATGTTTAAAGATTATTTCTTTTTTTTTCCTGTTTAGAGTTCAGTTTGTCCATTTTTATCTTGGTTTGATGGGCTTTTTTCAAAATTTTTATATATTATGCACAATAATCTTTTCTTTGTAACATATTTTGCAGTTTTTTCCCCCTTGGTTTGGCAGCTTTAACACTTTCATCACTACCCTCTCTCTCTCTGTCTTTCTCCTTTTTTTTTTTTCCCTCCACCATCATCCTGGCTATAAGTACTCATCTTCCAAAGTATTTAGCTCAGAACCAAATGAACAGACAAAATACAACAAACAAGCAAAAACTAATGACACTGTTTTATTGGGATTGTGTGATCTTTATAAGTTAGGTGATATGTTGAGCAGCATATGTTTTATATCTGGTCCAGTTTATTTCAGTTTCTTTAAACAATATTTTATAGTTTTCTTGTATTGTTATCAGTCAATTCATTTTGAAAGTGGTTTCTGAGTTTGATGGAATGACTACTTTTCTTCATTTATATTTTTACGAATTATTTTTTTTTAATGTAAAGACTCACGATTTCACTATTTGACATACTGCTTACCTAACTAAATTTTCATACTGATTGTGGTAGTTTTTTCACTGATTCTGTTTAGGTTTTAAAAATATTTACAACTAATGTCTGTCAATAGAGATAATTTTACCTTTTCATTCCAATGTTTTTGCATCTAATTGCATTGTCTATCACTTCCAAATCAAGATTATGCATTAGTAAAGACAAAGACATCCTTGACATGTTCTTGCGATGATTCTGATATTTCCCCATTGTGGAATTATTGCTTGAACAATTCAATTTCATAGGGTCATAGTGAGTAAACTCACCTATCAATGGTGTCAGTTGCAGGTAGTTAAATCTAACCAGATAGTTACATTTTGGGGACATGTACATGTAATGGAGGGAAAGAGCTTGGCTACACTCCCGCTCATCACCCCATGTTTCATCCTCTCCTGAGCCCTTACATTACTACTTCTGGATAAGCATTCAGAACCAGGGTTATTGAGACAGTCCGTCTATGTTGCTTTCTCTCAGTCCTTATGTTTCAAAGACCAGGGGTATTAAGAGCTTTTATATTAGTGATAACAATGTGGCTTTGGGGAGAAAAAATAGTCCCTAGAGACCAGAACAGAACAGGCCTATCACCTCTATGGAAGTGATAGCAGAGCACTTGCCCATCTGTTAAGAATGTTTTATTTCCCATTTCTGTGTATACTCCCTCAGAATCCTTACACAGAGATTATGTGACTGAGTAGAAAGGTTTCCTGGCTTAAACATATCTTAATACCTATAAATCCTCGTGAAACCAGAGAATTTTATGGAAATACATTTAATAATCAATCATGAATAGAATTTAATAGCTATCAAACCGCTAATTTTTATATAGGAGCCGAAATTCCTCATGCTACTAAATGTCATTCTGTGGATGCACTTAACCTAACCCACTTTACTGAAGGCAACATCATTTCCAGTTCTTGGCTGTGGAACCATCTCCAGTATTAACAAAATAGACAGATGATCAAAATGTACATTGTCATTTGCAAGATCTCTGTTTAGGCTTAGCTTGGAGGGTTATTATTAATCGACTCATACCTATGGCCTTTGCCCAATCATCCTTTGGTGACAAAACAGGAAAATCAGACAGCTGATCCTTGTTTCTGTTGGCACATATTTTTTTAAGTTAAACCTCTGTGTTCCTTACTTCCAGGAATTCCTCTCATAGTTTTGCTCCAAGGAACATGACCAAGTGACAATCCCGTTACACTTAAATATGGTGTTCACTTGCAGTGTTTTTAGGCATAATGTTAAAAATATTACAAAAACTTTATTTTTATTTTTTTCAGAAGTGGTCATTTTCCAACATATTTATCACTTTCCGTGGGAATGGTACTAATGCAATTAGTGTGAATATGTGGAAGTACCAAGACATATGGAGGAGATAAGCAAAGACAAAAAAACAACATTGCTCTAACTACTGGAAAGGAAAAATACAGTGATGTTATCATCTGAAATAATATATATATAAAATACTAACAGTATAAATATAGCATATTTATATATGTACACATAAATATGTATTACTATTACAAAATATATCAATTTTATAATTATAAACCATAAACATACATTTGTGTGTAGATAGATATATAGATAGGGAGCAGGGCCTTTACTTCTTAGGTCAATCCAAGCAGCAATTCTTGTATTTAACAATGTTTCTCACTTCTTGTATTTAATAATGCTACTAACTTCACTACCCTAAACCTTAGCTATTTTTCACAATTACAAAGCCTATGTTTCAATATCTAAAACTTTCCCTCAGAGAGGGCACTTGTGATGAGCACTGGGTGTTATATGTAAGTGATGAATCACTAAATTCTACTCCAGAAACTAATATTGTACTGTACGCTGACTGGAATTTAAATAAAAACTTGAAACAAAAAATTAATAAAAATAAAATTTCTCTTAGACTTTCCTTTCAAATTAATGCATTCTTTTCCAATACTTAATACGTATAATAAATATGTATTACTACATATATTAATAAAATATACCTATTGTATAATTATAAACTATATAAAATTATAAATAAAATGTGTGTGTGTATGTGTGTGTGTGTGTGTGTGTGTGTGTGTGTGTAGAAGGGCCTTTACTTAGGCTGACACAAGGAGTGACTTCTGTTTTTAACAATGTTTCTAACTACCCTAAATCAGCTATTGTCCATATTACAATCCTATGTCTTAGTATCTAAAAATTTTCCTTAGGAAAAAAAGTTTCCTTTCAAATACATCAGTTCATTTAATGTGTAGATGGAAGCCTAGAGGCCTTCTAAGAAACTGGGTTCATGCGTTTTTTGTTTTGTTTTGTTTTTTTGAGAGAGAGTGTGTGTGCGAATGGGGAAAGAGCAGAGAGAGAGAGAGACAGAGGAAGAGAGAGAATCTTAAGCAGGCGCCACGCCCAGCGCAGAGCTTGATGCGGGCCTCCATCTCATCACCTGGGCTGATCATGACCTGAGCTGAAATCAAGAGTCTGATGCTCAACTGACAGAGCCACCCAGGAGCCCCATTTTTTTAAGTGCATAGAACCATCTTATATTATGACCATGAAGATCAAGATGAGTTAAGACAATCAAGTTTGCTTCCAATTGTTTCCATAATCCATAATTTAAATTGTGAAAGCCCTGGTGAATACAAAAATGTATTTTTAAGCTGAAAGAAGTAGTAATTAAATAAAATAAAATGCCAATATAAAAATGTCTGTCATCCTCTATTCTTTTGAACCAAAATACAACATTTAGGTGAGGAAATTGAGACACTAAGGAAATTGCTATCATGATCAACTGTTGAATTTTCATTATAATTCCTTCTCTTTATCAGAAGTGAAGCCTGAAAATGGGAAACTGAAACAATCATCTCTTTTGGGCTGCTACCATTGTCAATCTAACTCTTTCTTTGCTCCAGTGAATCTAAATTACTAAAAGTAATATAATGGGATGGATAATTCAATAGCTGCGAATAAATGTATCCTAATGCAAATAGCCTCACATTATGAGGTGGCTTTTTCTTGCCCCTGAAAATGACCTTTAATACTTGGCCTGTGCTTGATTGTCCCACAGCAATCTTCTACTTGTTGCAATCTGAAGTTATCTTTCTAACCTGACAACACAAAATTTAATGCCTTCTATTATGCTATTTCGGAAATGTACTCAAATTTTTGACTTACCAGTAATGTTTAATTGAAGAGATAATAATAATAATAAGAGATAGATGTTTGTTTTATGGAAACTGTACATTTTTTAGTTGTCACTAGGACTGCATTCATGACCATACCATACGAAGCTCAAAAATCCTTTCTTACATGATAGTTTTGTTGATGGTGAATCTGTAGTGTCCTTGAGGTGAAAAGAAACTCCTTTCAACAACTGGAGACTTTCTCTCAGTCTCCTATAATCTCCTCCCTCTCTCTCTCTTTTAACTTTTCTCTTCTTCTTTTACACTTTTGTTTTAGTTCTCCCTCTCCCCTCTTATCTTTCTTTCTCATCTTCTTTTGTCTTCCTTCCCCCCTCTTTTTTTGCATTTTTATCTTCAAATTCCTCTAGTAATTAATTTTGAAATAGAGCGGTGGCTGGTATGACTTAAAGTTCTCTGAGGAATAAGAGTGAACAGTAACAAGGAAGTTTCATGAGTGAAAGAGACAGGAAAGAGGAAAAGTACAAGCCTGTTGCAGAGGTGAGGGGCTAGGACATAATGCAAAGGAGAAATTAAATGATGAAAACTGTGTGAGGGGTTTGCCAGGAACTTTAGGATGAGTTTTGGCTTAAATCAGTGAAAATTTAATGGATTTGGAGATACTATACATTTGTATGTTAAAACAAAAATTTAATCCGTTACTTTGTTAAAGAAAGGGTAAAACTTATTTATTTTTTTAAATGTTTATTTATTTTGAGAGAGAGTGCAGGCAGGGGAGAGGCAGAGAGAAAAGGAGACAGAATCCCAAGCTGACAACACAGAGCCCGATGCTGGGCTTGAACTCATGAACTGTGAGATCATGACCTGAGCTGAAACCAAGAGTCCAAGGCTTAACTGTCTGAGCCCCCCAGGTGCCTTGGCAACATTTATTTTATAACAAGGGGGAGTCAGTGCTTCTGTTGATAGTGTAGTGATCCTCAAATTAACCTGCTCTTTTACAGATGGATTGTTGGTAACTGCTGTATTTTTATAACAAAGAAACACAAAGAATCATGAAGGAGATTAACACAAAGAAATGAATGAAAAAATGAATCTGAAAATTCTTTTTCAATCATAAGAATGTTCATAAATTTGCAAATGACACAAAATAAGACAATCAGCTTGATGTGACTATGAGTAGTTAGGAGGGACTGGGCTTAATCAACTTGAAATGTGGTTATTATGAATGAACTTTTCATAACTTTGACCACTGAATTAAATGAATATCTCTAACAGATTATATATATATATATATATATATATATATATACACACACACACATATATGTATACATATACATGTATACATACACACATATATGTATGTATGTATACATGTATATGTATACACATGTATATACATACATGCGTATATGTATATATGTATATATATATACTATAAATGATTTATGCTTTTTATTCCTTACTAAACTACTTTACGTCAGATATTATATAACCAGAATATGATAACCTATGCATTAAAGGCTTAGGTAATTTATAAAATGTGAAATCAATATTTGGAGAAATTTAAGACTTAAGTAGTTGATAAAAATTTTAAACTATTAAGGATTTCAAGAGGATAAAGAAATAACATAGTAGAAGTTAACTACTAAGAGAAAAATATTTTAAAAACTAAAGATTGCTCATGATAGCAAGCTAGTCATCATATTTTTTTAACAAAAAATTAAGCACTATAAAGAACAAACTGATGGTTACCAGAGGGAGGTGGGTGGGCGGATGGGTGAAATAGGTGATGGGGATTAAGAATACACTTACAGTGATGAGCACCAGGTGATGTGTAGAATTGTTGAGTCACTTAATTGTACACCCGAAACTAATATAACAGCGGATGTTAACTACACTGGATTTAAAATAAAACAAATAAATAAGCACTATAATAAAATATGTTTAATTATGCTGTGAAATATTTGCCACTTTTCCTTATATTTTATTAGGAAATAATCATGTAAGCCAAGTTTTTAAGTGTACCAAGAGAAACCAAAACACTATTTTATATATTTATTTTGTTTTTCATTTAAAGATCATATTTCCTTTTCTTTTTGGAAACTTTGATTCATTTCTAAGACAGCTAAACTGGGTGACTGGGTGGCTTAGTCGGTTGAGCAGCTGACTTTGGTTCAGATAATGATCGCACAGTTTGTGAATTCGAGTCCCACATCGGGCTCTGTGCTGACAGCTCAGAGCCTGCTTGAGATCCTCTGTCCCCCTCTCTCTGCCCCTCCCCTGCTTGCTCTCTCTCTCTCTCTCTCTCCCAAAAATAAACATTTAAAGAAAAAAAAGACAACTAAACCTATGTCTATTAAAAGCCTAATGCACTTTAAATCCAAAATGATGGATGATAGAATTAAAAGTATTAATATATTCCCAGAGTAAACCATACCCATATATTATATAATAATGAAATGCTAACAATAGTAAGTACTGTTTGCTATATTTATCACAGTTACACAGTAATGTATCAAAATGTTCAGAAGTGTTTTTGATATAAATAAATAGCTTACCCTATATTTTCATTTTCTCAATCTTACTCCAGCTAGTCTGTCATATTAATTTTTTTTTATTTTTTCAAAAGGTTATCTCAAACTCCAGGTAAAATAGTGTATTTTATTTATTGATTCATCAACCACAGAAATATTCCATTTACTCTCCAATATCAAAACAATGTTTAAACTTATCCTATCTCTCTTTTATTCAGCATCTGCTAGTATACATTTTGTTTTCTATTACTTTTGCATTATTGAATATCATCATTATTTTCATCACTTATGTAATATCTTGTGATTTCCTATTTTTAAGAGTATAATTCTATTTGAGGAAACACAAAAGTATCTTCTAAGTTTTGACCAAAAAATGACTTAAAATCTTAAAACTGTTAATTTGCATTAATGTGTGAGGATTACATTTTATTTACCAAAAAGTTCCTACTGTATTGAATTTTATTCCTCCTAAAATACATATGTCAAAGCCTTAACCCCCAGTACCTCAGAAAGTGACTGTATTTGAAGATAGTCTTTGAAAGAGGTGATTATTTTAAAAACAAAGCCATGAAGATGGGTCCTAATCCAGCCTGACTGGTGTGCCTTTAGGAAGGAGAAATTTGGACACACAAAGAGACACAAGGGATGTACATGCACACACGAAAGATCCTGTAAAGACACAGCAAAAAGACCAAGCCAAGGAGATAGACCTCAGAAGGAAGTAACCCTGCCAACATCTTAGTCTTGGACTTCAGCATCCAGTACTGTGAGATTATAACTGTGTTGGATTAGATCATAGTTAGTGTTCTCTCGGTTTTTAGTGTTCTCCTCTCTAAATCTACAACATTTTGTAATTTTCTTGAAGATAGGGCACAATTTCTTAACAACTCTCAGTTGTTTAAGCTATCTGGACTGTGATAATTTGTTATGACAATCGCAGCAAAACAATACATGTTCTAAATTCATGAAAATGGCCACTAAATAGAGCATTTCACTAAGATCACAGAAAATCACTGAGTCATGATCTCTGTTATTTATTTTTCATAGAGTTTTAAAATCTTGTTTTTTGGCATTATTTGCCATTGCCACATCCTCAAATTTTAAAGCTGTTAAACATACTATAGATTCTATTTTTTTTTTTTTTTTTTTTTTTTTTTTTTTTTTTGTCTCTCAAGCTGCTTTTCTTCCACTGATCACATCTTCCTATACTGTGTAGGTTGCTCTCTAGGTCTGTTCCAGAGCTTTCATTTTAGACACAACATCTTGGCCACCCTGCATTATATACATCATTCCTAAAACCCATGTCTCCCTCTTTCTTGATTTCCAAATTTATCTCATTGAAGTACAACTTCAAAGAATTTCCAAATAAAAGTCAGGGTAAGTCACTTTTTCACAACTTTGTACAATTGTAAACTTTTTTTTTTCTGGACATTTATTTATGCTTTGGGAAGATAAAGGATTTTAGGTTAAAATATATCTTTTTTTGAAGATATATATTTGAAGCCATTTATTGTTTTCTAGCATCCTGTTAAATTGCTATGCTACAGATATCATTTGAATAAAAAAGGGGCTTAATTATTTCAAGAATTACAAATCTTATTTAATTTCTTTAGAGAAAAAGGCTAGTGTTTTTCTGGGTGTAGAGTCCAGGAAATAATCCCTATTTTCTAGGTATTGATTGGGGATAGAGTGGAGAGGTGTAACATAAGGATGGTTATAGAGACAATGTAAGGGTAACATGATGGAAGTGTCATACAAGCATATACAGTTTTCCCATCTATATAGAAACCTTCAATTAATCCTGTTTTCTTTTCTACTTCTCACCTCCACCAACCATGCTTCCTAGGGCTTAGAGATCAGAGCTTTTCCAGTGTTCTGTTGGGCAGATTACTGCCCAGTATTTCTACAACCATACGTTCTCCCCTTCCCGCCAAATCAGTTTTACAATAAAACATGAAATCTCATTTACAGAAAGTTCCCAAAACTATTTAAGTGGATCATTTGGAATATATATATGAATGTATATAGTACATAGATGTGAGATGTCTGTGTATAGCAACCTACACAGAGCAGATTTATGTATATTATATATATATACATATAAATTTATATATGATAAATACTATAAATATATATGTATATTGCATATATATGCAAATACTTATTATCATCATTATTGTTGGCATGAGTCTATCCTTCGACCAGTTCAATTAAAATCTAATTCAAAATTCTTTCTACGCATAGTGACACTGTAGTCTCATGGAATTTTAGAGCTGAAACGAACCTAGAGGACAGGGATGCTTGAAACAAGAGTAATCTCAAGTCTGAAGGCATAGCTCACCCAAAGTCTCACATGTTAGACAAATAATGTCATTGTAAAATATATGAGTTTCAACCAACGAATCATAACTTGGGTAAGTGAAAAATGTGAGTTGTAGAAGGAATTATGAGAACCAGAAATATGATGACGTAGACAAGTTATAGAGGTGAAAACATGCTTTAGTCCCCTATTTTTATGTTGTTTTGAATTTTATTTATGGCAACACAAAGATAACCTTTTCTTCTATCCAGAATTTCTCTGCCTTTAGAATGGTAATTGTTTCTGTGATAAACAAAACCTATATAGGTTAAAATTTAACACAACTAAGGATGAAAGACAGGCTATATTCTGAAATAATATCTTTTTTTTAAAGTTTATTTATTTATTTTGAGAGAGAGAGAGAGAGTAGAGAGGGAGGGGCAGAGAGAGAATCCCAAGCAGGCTCTACTTTGTCAGCAGGGCTCAAACTCATGAACCTTGAGATCATGACCTGAGCCAAAATCAACAGTCAGATGCTTAACCAACTGAGCCATGCAGACACCCCCTTAAATAATATCTTGATCATATTTACTTTATTTATAATATTAATTATTAAAACAACAAAAAATACCCAAAATAAATTCTTTAACCCCATTGTGCACTTTTCCTAATAAAACCTTAACTAGTATGAAATGATAGATAGAAAATCACGCCAGCTGCTTATATATCCAGAATCAAGTATTGTTTTGTATTCATCTATTTTCATTCCTTAAGATTTCAACACTGTTTATATTAAATAATTTTTTTGCTAAGATTATTACAATCCTTTATAATGAGAAGTACCTTGAATCATTAACAGTATTACTGTTCTGGAAGACTTGCAGGCTTGATTGCACTATAGTAGTTTTGCAAGCTGAGTCCTGTACATTATAGGTAGTATGTATAACTATTATTATTACCATTAAGTTTTTTTTTTTGTTGGATTAGATCATTTATAGTGTTCTCCTCTCTAAATGTACAACATTTAATAATTTTCTGGAAGATAGGGCACGATTTCTTACTCTTGACAAGTCTAAGTTAGAACAAATATAAAACAAAATTCATTATGAGAAGTTTTCAGTCTCTTTGAATTCAGAAAACAATAAATATTAACTTATTAAATCTGATTAAAATGTGCTCTCAGCCCATAATCTTACTCTTCAACTGAAAATATGTAATGTTGCTTAATGATCAGGGTGTTGGAGCTTCTTTTTGACTGTAAAAAATAATGATCCTTCATTATAATAAAATATTCCACTATTGGATAGTCTATGTTTTATGAATTACTCTACACACACTTTGTGTCAATTATAGGCCATAGAATAAAAGGTAACACTTCAGCCTTCAGGCTGAATCATTTATTTGGAGCTCACTGATGTGTTCTTAATTCAATTTGAAGTCTCTTCCCACCCACAGTTTGTGGAGAAAGAGATGCAAACATTTTTCTTCATTGGCAGAGACTGGAAAATGCATCAACATGACAAATATTTTCCGGGAGGAGAAAAAAAGTATATTCTATGAATAACAATCTCTCTCTCAAAGAAAAAAAAGATAATCATAACAAAATTTATAACATTTCTTTTATCTCAAAGGAGCCTAAAGCATTTTAGAAATGTTAACGATGGTCTGGTTCTATGAGATTCACGTCTCCTGTCACTGAGACGGATTTACTTTTAACAGTGCATAGGGATGACAGACCCTGCAGAAAGCTCAGTAGGATTTATTATCACATCTATAAGGCTGAAAGGGAGGGGCTGCTTGTTCCAAACTGCCCATGCTAGAATGTATATCTATCACAGTATCAAAGGCATGGGCTCCCTACATATGCAAAATACGATGGATTGCATAACAATAATCTGCTCTTTGATGAAAGTATTGGGGAGGCATCCCAGGATACTCTGCCCCACACCATCAGGTAATGTAGACAACACTATGCCTGTTAACAAGACATTAATAATCATTTAAAAACTTTTAATGTGTTCATGTGAATTAACATCATTTTTGCTTCTTCTATTTAAAAAAATTCAGTGTTCAGAATCCTGTATTAATGCACCTATAGACTAGTACAAGCATAACTATTTTTCCAGTACAGAAATATTTATATGTCTCTGCTGAATTCCCTCACTTCGATTATATGGTTGACTTGAACAATTATGATAGGTTGCAAATTCTACAACGGTGAGTGACATTGTTTACACAATAACTAACAGGTGTTGAAATTTTCTAAATACATAAACATATGCACATGTATAGTGATTTACATGTGTATGTTGAACATACATTAGATAGGTTCATCATGCTTTGATTTATATCATGTACTATTATTCACCCTTGTGACTACTAATATTTAAAACCAGGAAGGAAAGAGTAAATGGAAATAAATTGTGTTGCGTTTTTTTTTGACTCCATCATTATCCATGCTATATTGTGGCTAAGTTTCATTCATTTATGTCTTTATTAATTCAGCAAACATTTATTCAGTAATTATTAGACCCTATTCTAGGCACTAGACATTTAAAGAGACATTTGATACATATCTTATCTTCAGGAAGATAATACTCTTGTGGGAGAGATAAATATTAAGAAAGTAAATAGAATGGCATAAAACCATCAAACAGTAAACCCATAACTCTGTAAAAGAAGATGCAGGGGCAATTTTACAAAGAAGGCAGCATTTGAATTGGATCTTGAAAAATTGAGTAGGAGATATCAACCAAAGCAAATATTTTTGTCAAGTTTCTTTTTTTTTTTTTTAAGTTTATTTATTTTGAGAGAGAGAGAGCATGAGCAGAGGAGGGACAGAGAGAGAGAGAGAGAGAGAGAGAATCCCAAGTGAGCTCCACACTGTCAGTGCAGAGCCAGATGCAGGGCTTGAACCCACAAACTGTGACATCATGACCTGAGCTGAGATCAAGTGTCGGATGTTCAACAAACTGAGCTACCCAGGCAACCCATAAGGTTCTAATTATAAAATTAAAACACATTGCTAGCACTGACTACAAAAACACATAGCCCCGGCAATATCAAGTTTGAGAGAATGAAACAGTCTGAGTTTCAACAAAATGTAAGCAAAACAATCTATTGATATACAGGCATACCTCATTATACTGAACTTCTTTTTTCATTTTAATGCACTTTGCAGATATTGCCTTTTCTTTCTTTCTTTCTTTCTTTCTTTCTTTCTTTCTTTCTTTCTTTCTTTCTTTCTTTCTTGAAACTGAAGGTCTGCAGCAACACTGCATCAAGCAAGTCCATTGGTGCCATGGACTTACATTTTGGTAATTCTTACCATATTTCAAATTTGTCATTATTACTCTATTTGTTATGGTGATCTGTGATCAGTGATCTTTGATGTTACTATTGTAATTGTTTTGAGGCACCACAAACTGTGCCCATATAAGATGGTGAACTTAATCAATAAATGATACGTAAGTTTGACTGCTCCTCCAGCTGGCTGTCCTCGATCTCTCTCTCTCTCTCCTTGGGTCTCCCTATTGTCTAAGATACAACAATATTGAAAATGGGTCCGTTAACAACTGTACAATGTTCTTTGAGTGTTCAAGTGAAAGAAAGTGTGGATGTCTCTCAGTTTAAATCAAGAGCTAGAAAAGATAAAGCTTAGTAAGGAAGGCATGTCAAAAGCTAGTAGGCCAAACACTAGGTCTTTTGTGCCAAATGGCCAAGTTATGAATACAAAAGAAGAATTCTTGAAGAAAATTAAAAGTGCTACCCCGGTGAACACACAACTGATAAGAAAGTGAAATGGCCTTATTGCTGATAGGGAGAAAGTTTTAGTGGTCCGATAGAAGATCAAACCAGCCACAACATTCCCTTAAACCAGAGCCTAATCCAGAATAAGGCTCTAAGTCTTTTCAATTCTATGAAGGCTGAATGCAGTGAGGAAGCTGCAGAATAGAAGTTGGAAGCTGAAAGAGGTTGGTTCATGAGGTTTAAATAAATACATAGACTCTTAACTATAGAGAACAAACTGACAGTTACCAGAGGGGAGGCCGGTGGAAGGATGTGTGAAATAGGTGATGGGGATTAAGGAGTGCACTTGTTGTGATGAACACAGGGTGTTGTATGGAAACAATGAATCACTCTACTGTACACCCAAAACTAATATCACACTGTATGTTAACTAACTGGAATTTAAATAAAAACTTTACCTAAAGAAAGAAAGAATCTTACTACATAGCATAAAAGCGCAAGGTGAAACAGTAAGTGGTGACATAGAAGCTGCAGCAAGTAATCCAAAAGATCTAGCTAGGAAATAAATGAAGGTGGCTACACTAAGGAAAAGATTTTCAATGGATTTAAACAGTTTTCTATTGGAAGAAGATGCCACCAATTCCTGGCTTCAAAGTTTCAAAAGACAAGCTGACTCTCTTCTTAGCGGCTTATGCAGCTGGTGACTTTAGATGGTAGCCAATGCTCATTTACCACTCCAAAAATCCTAGGGCTCCTAAGAATTATGCTAAATTTACTCTGCTTGTGCTCTAGAAAGGGGACAACAGAGTCTGGATAACAGCACACCTTTTGACAACATGGTTTACTGAATATTTTAACTGTTGACACTGACTCATCAGGAATAAAAAAAAATTCTTTTCAAAATATTACTGCTCATTGATAATGCACTGGTCACCCAAGAGCTCTGATGGAGATGTACAATGAGATAAATGTTGTTTTCATTCCTGCCAATACAACATCTATTCTGCAGCCCATGGATCAATGAGTAATTTTGTCTTTCAAGTCTTATTATTTAAGAAACACATTTTATAAGGCTATAGGTGCCATAGATAGTGATTCATCTGATGGATCTGGCAAAGTAAATTGAAAACCGGGAGAGGACTTATCATTCTAAATTATTTTTAATGTTTATTTATTTGGGGGAGAGACAGAGACATAATGCGAGTGGGTTAGGGGCAGAGACAGAGGGAGACACAGAATCCGAAGCAGGCTCCAGGCTCTGAGCTGTCAGCACAGAGCCCGACGTGAGGCTTGAACTCATGAGCTGTGAAATCATGACCTGAGCCGAAGTCGGACGCTCAACCAACTGAGCTACCCAGGTGCCCCAAAGAATTTACCATTCTAGATGCCATTAAGAAGGGGTCAAAATATCAACATGACAGGAATTTGGAAGAAGTTGACTCCAAGCCTTAAGGATGACTTTGCAGGGTGCAAAACTTCAGTGGAGGAATTAACTGTAGATGTGGTGAAAATAACAAGAGAACTAGAATTAGAAGTGGAGTCTAAACATGGGAATGGATTTCTGCAATCTTGTGCTACAACTTTAATGGATGAGGAGATATTTCTTATGGATGAGCAAGGAAAGTGATTTTCTGAGATGGAATCTACTCCTGGTAAAGATGCTGGGAAGGCTTTTGAAATGACAACAAAGGGTTTAACATATTATGTAAATTCCAGTGATAAAACAGCATCAGGGTTTGAGGGGATTGACTCCAATTTTGAAAGAAGTTCTACTGTGGGTAAAATACTCTCAAACAGTATCACATGCTACAGAGAAATCATTCATGATAAGTAGAGTCGATTGATGTGGCAAACTTCATTGTTGCTTTACTTTCAGAAATTGCCACAGCCACTCTCGCCTTCAGCAACCAACACTGTGGTCAGTCAGCTGCCATCCACATCAAGGCAAGACCTCCATCAACAAAAAGACTACAACTCACTGATAGTTCACATAATTCTTGGCATTTTTTTAGCAATAAAATATTTTAAAATTAAGGCATATACATATTTTAGACAGTGTTTTGCACACATATACATATTTTAGACAGTGTTTTTGCACAGTGTTTTGTAATAGACTATACTATAAACCTAACTTTTATATGCATTAGAAAACAAAAAAATCATTTGATTCTCTTCACTGTGATATTCACTTCATTGTGGTGGCCTGGACCAACCAGCAATATCTCCAACATATGCCTGTACCACTATCCTATTTCTTATGCTCACACATACCTGGCTAGAATTAGACTTAAAATTGGCTTTTCAAAACAGGGCGCTATATTCCCAGATCTATGACCCTTCCTCATGCCGCATACCCATTTCCCTCTAAATACCACTTATAATCAAATCTATGATCCATTTTAACTTTTGTATGTAACCCTCTTTTTTCCTGCCTCTTGTCCTCACCTGCTAGTGCAAAATTCCATTTATGTGTATCCCCATGGGTTGTCTTTCATGACCATTATACATTCTTCTTTTCTTTTCTCCTTTCCTCTGGAGGCTGATCGTGCCTTTGACACCTATGCTGTTTCTTTCAGGCAAGAGTATAATATATATCGGCCTCATAACTCTCTCTGCCTAAAAAGGAAACAAACATCAGATCTCCCAGTTTCCACATGGAACCTTTATTTCATGCTAACACTAACATACAAGAAACTTTTTGCTTCCAAGGCGGCTTGGAAATTATTGGGAAGTCAGAGAGAAAAACTGAGTTCAGTATGTCTACTTTGTATTCCTAGGTGTTCAGCTCACTTCCAGAATTTTTTCATCCCTCATGCCTATAGATTATTGCCAAGGCCACAAACGGACCTGGTATAACCAGGCAGGACTGAAATTCCAAAAGAAAGAGAAACAAAATATAGATAGATGTTATGCGTTGAATTCTGTCCCCCCCCAAAAAGATATGTTAAAATCTGAGCCCCTAGTACTTCGGAATGTGACCTTATTTAGAAACAATGTTCACAGAAGTAATCAATTTAAAATGAGGTCCTAAGATGGATCCTAATCCAATATGACTGCTGCCTCTATAAAAAGGGGAAATTCATACACAGGGACACACATGTATAGAGGGAGGATGATCTGAAGAGATACAGGGGGAACACCATGGAAATAAAAGGCAGAGATCAGTGTGACATATCTACAGCCAAAGATTGCCAGCCAACCACCAGAAGTTATGAGGGGGACATGACAGAGACTCCTTTCTAGCTTGCAGAAGAAACCGACCCTGCCAACAGCTTAATTTCAGACTTTAAACTCCAGAACTGGGAGGCAACACATTTCTGCTGTTTAAGCCACTCAGTTTGTGGCACTTCATTGTGGCGGCCTACTTACCAGCAAACTAGTTGAGTAGATGGTCCCCAGTTCCGCTTTCCCTTCTTCAATATAGTTTACTATCCCACATTATTGAAATAAGTCTCTGCTTTCCTTCCCTCTAGATGTAAGATTTAGAGGTGGCAGGTACTACATTTTATACATTTATGTTTCTCTGCAGCTCTAACCTCTTGTTTTGCACACTACAGCAATGGAATTAATTTTTGCTAAATATATTTTAAAATAGAAAAATGCACTGAAGCTGTTGAACAAAATACTTTTTACTTTCATAAGGAAATAAAAACAAAGAAAAATAGATGTAAACAGTCATGGAAAAACAAAATTATTTACTTCATTTTAATATAAAATATATCTCCATACATATACATATTTTCTTAAAATCATTAGTATTTATGACTACGAACTTTCAATGAAGGCAGATATATTTTACAGAAATAACCTAATGCCTATATATTTATAACTTTACAAGAGCTTGTTTATTACATGAATATTAATTATGGTTTTAATCTCACTCTATATTAATGTGACTGAAAATACAATGTTGATTATTACATTGGTTTGTATTACATCATAATACTTTTTTTAGCAACAATGAATCCAGCCTGATTTAGAATACATTAATACATGCAGAACAACAAATTAATTTAAAGGTTAGTAGTTTACATATATCAAAACCACAGACTAATAGGCCCTTCTATACTATGAATTGTCTGTATTATTATTACAGGGACTTCCATTAGCTCTCTTCTAACCATAATCATTTGACTGGAAAATTGGTTCAATACTAATGCATCACCTATTATGCTGTACTTTTAAAGAAAGGAATGTTGTACCGATACAGGGCAATTGTGAATAATAAAGATGGTTACACACACACACACACACACACACACACACACACACACACACACAAGGTTTCTTATAGGAATTCTGAGGTGATTTGCAAAACAAATTTTTTTCACACAATAAGTAAACACCTCACCGATGGTGTCTATGTGAAAAACTGCTTTAGCCAAATTCAGTTTAAAAAATAAAAACAAAAACGTTGAAATATATAATTTTACATCTTGAAAGAGATTTTAGAGGTCAACTAAACCTTTCAATTAATCTATAATAAGGCTTTTTTCACTATACTTTTAACTTCAGCTATCTCTTTTTGACACTACATAGGCATAGCCAAAGAAATGGAAACGTTATAATGTATGGTGGTGGGAAGCAGTAGAGGATGAATGCTATGTGCAGGTAATTTTTTGCTCTATGATCCTGGTTTCTTTTTTTAGTACAAGGTCAAATATTCAGTTATTTTTCTTGAGTTTGAAGTTCAAAGTGAACATTTGCTGAAACCATGACCTGAATTCATATCAGAAAATTTTGAGATCACAAATCAAATCAACACTTATAATTAAGCACAAGGCATGTAGGTCCATTTAATTTTTAATAAACCTGGTTGTTTAAACTTATAACAGAAGTAAAAATTATTTACACTCTGCTTTTTATATAAAAAATTTGGAGGAAAATAATTTTATTTCTGACTGGCAATGATGAAGGGAAGAAATCGAACTAAGAATGACTGTAGATTACTTTTGGAAAATAACATGATTTTCCTGAAAACTCAATATACACTCCATTTTGATGAAAGCCTGCTCTGAGCTGTTATGATAGATAATTAGACATATTGATAGACAATTGAGACATGTTCTATACAAATGCAGTTATTAGAAAACAGGGCAAATTTATGCATAAATGAGAGCTGACTTAGGTAGTTCAGACAAAAGTTTGGAGAGAGTATTCATCCACTAAATTCTCATCACTTTCATCTTTGTAGGAGAAACTGAGTTCAATTTTATACAGTACATACAGTCCTATACACAATCAGTGTTGTCAAAGATTTACAATCACTGTTCTCAAGGATTTACAGACTAAGAGGGAGGTATTTTATATGTATACATAATTATACTAGAAGTGGTATATTGTACATTTCACAAGAAAGATAGAAGGAAAAGAGTGAAAAGGGAATTCAAATGAGTGAGAGGTCACTGCTGGCTGAAATGATGATATAAAGTGCCTTAAAAGATACAGTAATCTGGAGCTGGCCAAACTGGGAAGGGGTGAGGTGTGTAATGTCATGAAAATGTTTCCCTCTAAAGGAATTCAAAGGATCTGAAGTTTTTTGTTTTTTTTTTTAATGAGGTAATATTCTATCATAATCCCTCTTTCTTCTTAGAATAATACAGAGACCATTGATCATTATATGTTCTGATAGCAATATATTCCCTTTAATTAACTTCATTTAAATGTTGGAGTCACTGGGATTAAGTCTCTAAAAACGTGTCAATATAACCTAGACAGGTGAAAAAAAATCAGTGAAGTTCAATGTCTTTGAGGTGGGCCTCATGGCAGGAAATCACTGCAAGTGAAGCGTATGTTCTCTTTTAAATTTCTCACATTTACATACTATTACATAATAATGTATAAAATTTATTGAGTCATTATTTAGTGCCAAGCTTTTAACCTTATCTTTACATTATTTCATTTAATATTAGAATTTTGTGTAGTAGGACATCTTAAAATCCCCATCTTATGAACAGGGAAATAATCTAGACACATATGTAGTGAATAATGGAGAGAAATTTGAACCATGTAGTTTGATCAGAACCTATGTGCTTATTAACTCATGATGTTTTTCAGACGCGTCAAGCGCCCTAATTATCCCTCGACATTGCATTATGTTTGCCTTTGATTTCAGAGTAGAAACATTCATAATACAAACTACAAGTTCATATGACAAATCAAGAGCATACTTTTATAGTATCTTCATGTTCTGAGAACTTCAGTATATAGCATTCTGAGCTGACAACATAAAAATGTACCCTGTAATAATCCCTTTCATTTTAGTTTAATGAAACTACTCTATCCTGACCTATAAGCAGTAATTTCCTTTAAAAGTAGATGTAAGGGGCGCCTGAGTGGCTCAGTCGGTTAAGCATCCAACTTCAGCTCAGGTCATGATCTCATGGTTTCTGAGTTCAAGCCCCGCATCTGGCTCTGTGCCGACAGCTTGGAGCCTGGAGCCTCCTTCAGATTCTGTGCCTCCCTCTCTCTCTCTGCCCCTCCCCAGCTCGCATTCTGTCTCCCTCTCTCTCTCTCAGAAATAAATGAAACATTAAGAAAATGAATAAATAAATAAATGTAGATGTAAGCTTCAAACCTCCAAAACACAAATCCTCCTGTATTTTTCTCATTACCTTTTGCTCTATTACATTCTTTGTAGCTTATATTACTTTATTACTTCCTAGGCTTTGATTTTAATTATTATATGAATTATATGCTTGATCATTATGTTTGAATTATTTGCTTCTTGGTGTTTAAGGTACTAATTATATATACTGTATATGTTTATATCTCTTCCAAGTTAATGTTGTGTGACTTTGAGGAAGCCCCTTCAATTCTGTGGCTCACGATTTCCACAAATGATTAATAGTCTGAATGACTTCCACAATTCCATTTAGCTCCTAATGTTATATTCTAAATCACCTCCTTCCCAAAGAGGTGAGATCTCAACTGTTTTGACCATCAGGGAGATGAAGAACCCTCTACACTGGGTTCTATCCTCTAGGTGTGGAAGCAGGGATAGAGGGGGAGCTCAGAGTGCTGACTCCTATAGACAAGCCAACATAGTTATCGTGTGTACAGTCTAAGGAATAAACCGTCTCTTTTAGAAGTTAGTAAACAGAATTTTAGTGAAATTTTATCTAATTTGTATCTGTTCCTTGTTTACTTTATCCCATGAACTTTTACTAACCAGGTAATGTTAAATAAACTGATGGTCAAATAAACAATTGCTATAAGTTTTGCGAAAATATAACTAAAATTACTACTATATTTGTACTATTTATTCTGTTTTATCTCAGTTAATCTTACTAAGCTTGTAAGACTTGTAAATACTTTGTATTATCCACTTTGTACATGTTTTTCAGTGAAATACTCTACTTGTCAGCACCCTAAAGTTGTATGCTAAAATATTAAATTAAGACATGAAACAAAAGAGGTGCACCTCAGTGACTCAGTCGGTTGAGCATTCAACTTTGGCTCAGGTCATCATCTTGATGTTCATGAGTTCGAGCCCTGCTTTGGGCTCTGTGCTGACAGCTCAGAGCCTGGAGCCTGCTTCAGATTCTGTGTCTCCTTCTCTCTCTGCTCCTCTCCTGCTTGCACTCTGTCTCTTTCTCTCTCAAAAATAAATAGACTTTAAAAAAAAATTAAAGAAAGAAATAAGAGGTAACAGGATAGACAAAGTTAAATTTCAGTAAAATTTTTATAAATTCCACTTTTTAAAAGCAAATATGTAGATTATCATTTGACACGAAATGAATTATAGCTGTAGTTATAAAATATCAGAGTTTATTAAGCTGACTTTGAACAGTAAGTTAGTAAATTATTCAGTATAATGTAAAACAGTAGGATAACTTAAAGATCCAAGTAAAAGCTCACATTATTTTAATTTTTTAAACTTGCTTTTTACAATACATACTTTGCATATTCATAAGAATTTCTCCTTATTAAATTATTGCTTTGTAAGAGCAATCTGGAATTTTTTTTTAAACAATGAAAGCCTTGTTATCTAAAGTCCCCATCTATCTCTATAACTTTTTAAAAACATTTTTCTTAATCCTTTATTTACTTTTGAGAGAGAGAGAGAGAGACAGAGCATGAGCAGGGGAGGAACAGAGAGAGGAGATACAGAATCCAAAGGAGGCTCCAGGCTCTGAGCTGTCAGCACAGAGCCCGACTCGCGACTCGAACCCACAAACTGCGAGATCATGACCTGAGCTGAAGTGGGACATTTACTGAGCCACCCACGGGCCCCTTGCTATAACTTTTTTTAATGTTTATTTTTTATTTTGAGAGAGACAGAGAATGCAAATGTGCACGCAAGTGGGGGAGGGGCAGAGAGAGAGGATCCAAGCAGGCTCCTCATTGTCAGCACAGAGCCTGATGTGGGGCTCAATCCCAGGAACCATGAGATCATGACCTGAGCCGAAATAAAGAATTGGAGGCTTAACCAACTTGGCCATCCAGGAGCCCCACGAAGTTTGCTTACTTTCAACAGTTATTTACAGTTGAAATATTTACATTAGTTTATGTCTAATTGGGCTAATAAACATTTTTATCTTTATGAGTCAGACTGAAATGTCATGAGCTTATGGTTTTGAGCCCAACATAAGTTCAATGGGGTTTTCTGAGGCAGGACAAGTTATATTTTATTCTAAACTATAAAAAGCCTATCAATAACTTAGAGTGGACAGATTCATAAAAAAAAAGTGGGGCAAAAAAACAAGCAAAGTTGAGAGAAAAAAATGAAGAGAAAGGAGAAGATAAATATAAATGACAATGAAGAGGTGAGGTCAGGTAACTTCACGCTTGCTCTTCGGTGCCCTTGGTCACATTTCTCCAACTTAAAACTGGTTCTCCATTACTATTTAAGGCAAAACACCTCTTCATCCTTCTTCATCAGTACCCTCTATTTAACTCCTGGTTACCTTTCTTCATTGAAATACACAGTGTGCCCTGTGTCACCATCTTCACCTCAAATTCTGTAAATCTCCCAGGTGGTTCTGACATCCAAGGGAGTGAAACACCACATATGGCCTCATATCCTGTTCTACCAACCTGGCATTCCTATATCTTTACTGCCCTCCTCCTTAGTTTATTTCACAAGAAAATGACTATCAGAATGTGTTCTATAATTATTCTATATTACTGTCCAACATTTTTTTCTGTACCCTTCCAGGATGGCATCCTCCACTCCACTTATCTCTTCAGATGTGGATTGGAAATTTGTGTTTGGACCCTCTAGACAAAGGTACAATGACAGACTTGTTTCAGCTGCACTTCTAAAACACTAAAAAATCCATTTTTTGATATTCAAAATAGTAACTTTATAACTACAGTTCAATTATGTTTAATTGTTATGTCTGTCTTTCCTGTACCAGCATCACATTATTATAATTACTGAGAAGAAAATTCCAAATTCCAATTCTCCCAAATTATTTCTTAATTTATTTTTATTAAGATTATATTTACACACTGGGGCGCCTGGGAGGCTCAGTCGGTTGAGCGTCCAACTTCAGCTCAGGTCATGATCTCACAGTTTGTCAGTTCGAGCCCCACATCGAGCTCTGTGCTGACAGCTTAGAGCCTGGAGCCTGCTTCGGATTCTGTGTCTCTGCTCCTCCCCTGTTCATGCTCTGTCTCTCTCTCTCTCTCTCAAAAATAAACATTAAAAATTTTTTTAAAAAGATTATTTTTACACACTTATTCATCTTGATTAATTTTATAATTTTTTGGTCATGTTCCAAAATAATCATAATAAAATTTCAAGTAAAACTGCATTTCATATTAGACAAGTTGGGGGCAATTGGCATCCTTTTGATAATGAGTCTTCCAATTTAGTAATTTTTCTCTGTGTATTTAATACTTCATTTATGACATACATTTTATTTTTATTTTTTTAAGATTTAAAAAAAAATCCAGTTAGTTAACATACAATGTTATATTAGTTTCAGGTGTACAATATAGTGATTCAACACTTCCATACATCACCTCATGTTCATCAGGACAAGTGCACTTCTTAATCCTCATCACCTATACAATCCCCCCGCCACCACCCTGCCACTCCCCTCCCTCTGGTAACCATCAGTTTCTTCTCTATAGTTGAGTCTGTTTCTTGGTTTGTTTCAGTCTTTCTTTTCTTTTTCCTTTACCAGTTTGTTTGTTTTGTAAATTCCACATATAAGTGAAATTATATGGTATTGTCTTATTTTGCTTAGCATTACACTCTCTAGACCCATCCATGTTGTTGCAAATGGCGAGATTTCATTCTCTTTTATGGCTGAGTAATATAGCATGTCAACATCTTCTTTATCCACTCATCAATTGATGGACACTTGGGTTGCTTCCCTATCTTGGCTATTGTAAATAGTGTTGCTATTAACAAGGGGTGCATGTATCCCTTTAAATTAGTGTTTTTGTATTTTGGGGGGAAATACCCAGTGGTGCAATTGATGGATCATAGGGTAGCTCTATTTTCAACTTTTTGAGGAACCTCCACACTGTTTTCCAGAGTGGCTGCACCAGATTGCATTCCCACCAACAGTGAAACACTTTCGCTGCATCCCAAAGTTTTTGGACTGTTGTGTTTTTATTTTCATTTGTTTCCATGTACTTTCTAATTTCTTCTTTTATTTCCTGGTTGACCCATTCATTGTTTAGGAGCATGTTATTTAACCTCCATGTATTTGTGGTCTTTCCAGATTTTTTCTTGTGGTTGACTTCTAGTTTCATAGGGTAAGAAAAGATGCATGGGATAACTTCAATGTTCTTGAATTTGTTGAGGTTTGTTTTATGGGCTAATATGTGAACATTCTGGAGGATGTTCCATGTACACTTGAAAATAATGTATATTCTGCTGTTTTAGAATGAATGTTCTGGGTATATCTGTTAGATCCATTTATTCCAGTGTGTCATTCAAAGCCATTGCTTCCTTGTTGATTTTCTGTTTAGTTGATCTGTCCATTGATGTAAGTGAGGTGTGAAAGTCTCTCACTGTTATTGTATTATTATTAATTTGTTCCTTCATGTATGTTATTAAGTGTTTTATGTATTTGGGTGCTCCTATGTCTTATGCATAAATATTTATAATTGTTATATCTTCTTGTGTGATTGTTCCCTTTATTATCATTATATAGTGTTCTTTGTCTCTTATTACAGTCTTTGTTTTGCAGTCTATTTTGTCTGATATAAGTATTGCTCTTCCAGCTTTCTTTTGATACCCATTTGCACAATAGATGTTTCTTCATCCCCTCATTTTCAATCTGCAGGTGTTTTGCGTCTGAAACGAGTCTCTTGTAGACAGCATATAGATGAGCCTTGTTTTTTTAAATTTTTTTTATCCGTTGCCCTATGTTTTATGATTGGAGTGTTTAGTCCATTAACATTCAAAGTAATTATTGATTGATATGTATTTATTGCCATTTTGTTACTTGTTTTGTGGTTGTTTCTGAAAGTTTTTCTGATCTTTTCTTGTCTTTACCTCTTTCATGTGTTGCTGATTTTCTTTAGTGACATGTTTGGATATTTTTCTCTTTATTCTTTGCATTATTATTAGTGGCTTTTGATATATGGTTACCATTAGGTTTGCATATAACTTCTTCTGCATATAGCAGTCTGTATTAAGGTGATGGCCATTTAAGTTTGAACCCATTCTTTTCTTCTCCCCATGTTTTAGGTATATGTTATTATATTTTATATCCTTTTTTTCATGAGTTCCTTGACTGATTTTTTACAGAAATATTCATTTTACTCTTTTTGTGTTCCCTTCTATCACTTTTGATCTCTCCTTTCCACACTTTGAGTGGAAAAAAATCACTATATTTTGCATATTTAATTATAATATGTATTGGTGTGCATATGACATATGTTTTATAACTTTTATATAGGTTCTATGCTTTCCTTCTTAAAGTAATTTGTAGACTTTTATTTTTGCTCTTGGAAATGGCATTTTTCCTCATTATATTCCCAAGGACATAATTTTTTACTTGCAGAATAAAAAATTATTTTTTGTATTTATGTTTAACTATCTTATTAAATTTTCATAATACAACTAATGGTATAAGTTATCAACTGTATCACCATCAAAGAATAATTATGTTCCTTTTTAGAACACCTATGTTTTTACTAAATGTCATATTGACTACAATTGTCAAATAATGTGATAATCAGTAATCATGGTGGAAAATTTCTTTTGTTTCTGATAATTGAAATGTTTTTAGATATTTACTATTAAGGAAAACGACTGATAGCATGAAGAAGATTTTACTTTATTAGGTGGGTATTAATAATTCTTACTTTACCAGATTTTGTTGTGAGTTTCTAAGATGAAAAAATTCTAAATGTTATCAAATATTTTTTTAGGTTTTGAGATGGTTCACTTTTACTTTGATTTACTATGGCCAAGGATTATACTAACATATTTCCTAATCTTGACAGTTAAATCACTTGAATAGATTTCTATAGTTTTTAAATATTTTTGTTAGCTCTTAGTTTCTAATGTTGTATTTTTCAAATAAATTAATAAATCATATTCTTCAGTAGTATCTTTTTCATTATCATAGGTTTCTATTTTTTTCTATAATATATAAATGTTGAAATAACTTCAGAATTAGTTATTTTAAAGACATAATCACTAGTCCAGGGATTTTGCTAAAGATAATTATATAAAATTAATTTGTGCAACAATTGTGGTGTTATATTTCAAATCTATAATGGCATTATATGTAGCTCTCTGTCTTATATTCACTTCACTCAAGCCATGATGGCCTTTCTGTTATTTTTTAAATACGTCAAATCATTCTATGTTTCACTGCCTGCAATTGCTCTTACCTCTACCTATAAATTTTATTTCTAGCTGTATTTGAGTAGTTCATTTTGTTTCTTCATCCAGATCTCTGCTTTACTATTATTTTAGAGAGTCTTTCCTTAACCATTATTCTATCTAGAATAACATTGTTCAAATGTCCTTTTCTTTCCTCTTTTTTTGGGTTACATTTTTCATCAATTTTGGAATCAGTTTTATAGTATATATCTTTGAAAGAAATACATGCTATTAACATTTAAATTATATTAGCATTTTGAGTAATCTATTAAAAGTTTTACATACTTCCCCAAACATGTGTGTGTACTGTTATGGCCTTTTTATTGCTACTAATCTTATATTTCACTTCTCTTTTATTTAATGATGAAACTTTACAAAATATTATTGATTTTTTAATTTACATAAATATTAAATTTATTAGTCTGTATAAATTTCTTTAATTTATTTGCTCTCTTTTCTTATTTTTAATTTATCTTATGTTTATTATTTCTTATGTTTATTTTAATATGTTTAAATTGACCTTAAACTTCATTTGTCTTTCTTTTTATGAACACTTAATATGTATAGTTTTCTATAACAAATTTATTGAACAGCATCCCTTATTTCGTGTAATGGTGCTATCTTTTTACTTTCAGTATAGTCTATAACATGCCCTTGAATTTCTTATTTAACAAGGGAGTTATTTAAGGGAGTGTGTTATTTGTGCATGTCCATACAGGTTTTACTTGTGCTTATGTCAGAAAATGTGGTTGATATTTTGTCTATATATAATTTCCTTAGGTTTTCTTTGAGTTATAAATATATAATTTTTAAAAAAGGTAAAAAGCAAACATGTAAAATGAACACTTACCCCAAATTTTAGTTAACTCGTTAATTAATAATTGAACCAGGTAGGGGCGCCTGGGTGGCTCAGTCGGTTGAGAGTCTGACTTCAGCTCAGGTCATGATCTCACAGCTCGTGAGTTCAAGCCCCGCATTGGGCTCTGTGCTGACAGCTTGGAGCCTGCAGCCTGCTTCAGATACTGTACCTCCCTCTCTCTCTGCCCCAACTCACTTGCATTCTATCTATGTCTCTCTCTCAAAAAAAAAAAAAAATATCAAAAAATTAAAATTAAAAAAAAATTGAACCAGGTATATGTTAAACTAATATTAAGGGTATTTTAAAAGCTACATACATTTGGACAATTTAATGAAGTAATGTCAGGAAAACCATACTGGCTTACGTATAAAACTGATTATTGACTAAGAGACCCAAAGACCACAATCACTGTGGTTATTTGTATCTTTATCGGACAAAATCTACAAATTAAACCTTGCTTGGGAAAAATAATCAAGGCCAAACCATAATTTATTGTGTTTATTTCCAAGTTTTGCATAATTAACCTTCTTGTGGGGGAAGCTAAGAAACAGTCACAAGCCCACTAAAATACTTGGATTTAATCATAAGATTACAAAATGATTCTCCTCCCTCACATTTATCACCACATAAAGAGGGCTCCAATGTAATGGTATATTATAGCTGAAAGCACTGCAAAACACAGACTAAAGTTAAAGAGAAGCTTCTAGAGAAGCCCAAAGACAAGAGGGGACACAGAGGAAGGACATTTGCAGAATTTCTAGCCTCTTGGCACCTACAGCTACATACAATACTTAACACGACCAACTCCTAATCAGGTTGACAAAATACCTTACATTAAATGTATATCTAACTCAGTTCCTATCTCCAATAAATAATATCTAAATTTTAACAATAACAATAACAACAACAACTAAGCACAAGGCATGACAAAAAGGTAAGAAGAAACACAGTCTGAGAAAAAGTAAGCATCAGCATAAGACTCAGCTATGATGCAGATGCTGGAATTATAAAATAACTGATTAATATTTTAATGGCTATGATGGTAATGTAGACAACATGCAAGAACAGATGGTCAATGAAAGTAAGATATGGAGACTCTAAGGAAGAGTCAAAGGAAATACTAAGAATCAAAGTGCAGTCACAAAATTGAAAAATGCCTGTGATGAGCACATCTGTAGCCTGAACACAGTCAAGGAAAGAGTAAGTGAGCTTGACAATTTTGATAAAACACAGAGAAAATTATTCATTAAATTGGGCTGTGTTACTTAAAAGTTTTTAATTATCATGACTGATCTTATGCACAATAGCTTATATAAACGCAAAAATATTTTTCCTTTATGGCTGGTTTCTTTTGTTTGCTTTCTGATTTCAACTTCAGAATAATGATACTTTTTTCTTTAGTGAAACAATAAATACTTTTACTCTACTTCTTAACCAAATATGTGCTAAGTGTTAGTATTTTTACTTATTTCTACTTGTTAATTTAATTTATAGAATTTGTGATTGTAAATGAGATCCGTTGAAATATCTTCAGTATTAAATACAACTTTAAAGCTGAATTAAACACCCAAATTGTCATATATATACTCATTTCCTACAATGCTGCTTTTGAAGATAAGTACCATCTGATATCCAACACTTAGCAAGAAGATGTTGTGCAGAACATGGCACATACTAATTCCTGAGCCTTAGCAGCAATCCAGGACTAAACTCAGGCAATGACTTTATTTATTTTAGTACATGTTTTAATCCCCAAACTGGTTGCCAATAGTTAAGGAAAAATAACAGTTAAAAAATATTTATTTATTTTGAGAGGGACAGAGACAGCAAGAGTGGAGGAGGAGCAGAGAGAATCCCAAATATGCTCCACACTGCCAGCACAGAGCCTGATGCAGGGCTTGAACCACAAAACCATGAGATCATGACCTAAGCTGAAAGCAAGAATGGGTGCTTAACCTACTGAGCCACCCAGGTGCCCCAGGAAAAATAACCTTCTAAATACTATCTAAATTGTAATAAAAATTAAAAAAATGGGACATGGGGAGGGAGAAGCATTATGGAAATTTCCTCATTTATTTAGATATTTATTTATTTATTTATTTATTTATTTATTTATTTATTTATGGAGTTTATTTATTCTGAGAGAGAGAGTGACAGAGAACACATGTGTGAGCATGCACACATGTGAGTGGGGCAGGGAGAGAGAGAGAGAGAGAGAGAGAGAGAGAGAGAGAGAGAGAGAGAGAATCTCAAGCGGGCTCTACACTGTCAGCATGGAGCCTGATGCAGTCTTGATCATACCAACCTGGAGATCATGATCTGAGCCAAAACCAAGAGCATGACCCTTAACCAACTGAGCCATCCAAGGGCTCCTATTTAGATATTTAGAACATGAAATATGTCAAGGGTAATGTGCACAAATTCAAAGACAAAATAGCAGAAGCAATCATTCCAGTGAAATTTAAATCACAGTTTTAATTCTTTTCAGAGGTTTAATATAGATGTTTTCCTCTAATCGCTTCCTCCTATGATCAGATTATCTGAAATTTCCTCCAGTAGCTACATTTTGGGAAGATAAAATGAATGTTGCCCTTATTCTAGTTGAGCAAGTGTGTAACTCTGGGTCAATCTTACACCAGTGGACATTAGGTTATCATTCTGGCATGTTTTTTTTTTTTTATTATTTTTTTAACATTTATTCATTTCTGAGACAGAGAGAGACAGAGCATGAACGGGGGGAGGGTCAGAGAGAGAGGGAGACACAGGATCTGAAACAGGCTCCAGGCTCTGAGCAGTCAGCACAGAGACCGACGTGGGGCTCAAACTCACATACGGCGAGATCGTGACCTGAGCTGAAGTCGGACGCTTAACCGACTGAGCCACCCAGGCGCCCCTCATTCTGGCATGTTTTATAGTGACTGAGCAATACTATGGTCAGAATGTGTTCTTCATTCATAGTTTTTATATAATGCATTATAGCAAATCTCCACTAATCAAAGTAGTCCTCATCATTATTTCCTTCTCACCATATCTATGAGAAATACTATCACTTCTTTTCTGACTTATGTTCAGTGAATTTTTTATTTCTTTAGATACTCTTTCCTACAGGATGTCATTCAATTTCTTTTATTTTCCCATGTTTTTGAAAGCCAAATATTTTAAGTACCTTCAATATTGTTCTGGTATTATGATTAAGTCCTTTAAAAAGCTTCTTTTTTCATTCCATGGTCAGGAGTAAAGGTTCTATGCAAAATATATGAGTAAAATAAAAGAATGTGCAGCAATTTAAAATTGAACTTGAAACAATAGATCACTGACTATAAGAATTTCAATGTGATATTTCATTTTTATGTATGTTATTATACATTATATGTTTTATATACATATTTTATATATAAATATTTATTATATGTAAATATGTCATACATTATTGTATATAATTTATAAATATTAATGATATATAATCTATACACAGATATTATTATATTTATATTAACATGACTTGATATGTGTATATATTGTGAAATGATTGCCACAATAAAATTAGTTAACATATCCATCACCTCACATGGGTACCTGTGTGTGTGTGTGTGTGTGTGTGTGCACGTGTGTGTTGAGAACATTTATTATCTTCCCTTAGCAAACTCCAAGTATACAATGTTACCCATATTCACCATGATGTCTGTTAGATCCCCATAAATTACTAATTTTGTAACTGAAATTTTGTTCACGAATTCATTTTTTTTTGAGCTTCTAGTATGCATGAACTGAGAATCTGACACTGTCCTTTCCCTAGGGAACTCACAGGTTGGTAGAAGGCACAGGTTTGAGACAGGTAAGCTATAATAATGGCAAATGCATAGTGTTTTATGCTGAAAGGTCTGTTCAAGCTCAAGGAAGAGAGTAAGTGGCTTAAAAGAAGAGATTGTGTTTCTATAAATTATATTAAATTTGTTTTAAACATATTAATTATTGTTACATAATTTTCTCTCTTTATTCTAAAGAGAGAATTTTTTTTGCATGTTTTATTTGTTCTAAAAAATATACAGAAAGGCATCTCTTTTATAGAGATATTGATGGTTAAATTTAGTCTGTTTACTTATTTTAACTGATAAATTCCCATCTCATAAAACAGTGTCAGATGATTTATAGACAATATTGAAAGTCAAATATTTTTTTAAGTTTATTTATTTTTGACAGAGAGAGAGAGACAGACAGAGACAGAGCATGAGTGGGGGAGGGGCAGAGAGAGAGGGGACACAGAAACTGAAGCAGGCTCCAGACTCTGAGTTGTCAGCACAGAGCCAGACAAGGGCCCAAGCTCACATACCGCTAGATCATGACCTGAGCCGAAGTTGGATGCTCAACCGACTGAGCCACCCAGGCGCCCCTGAAAGTCAAATATCTTAAGCACATGCTTTTAGTTTAGATGTACTTTTCTCATCTTGAAAGCTAAGAACCTAGAATTTATGATTTCAGTTATCTCGTTACCTTGTGTCTAGCACAACTCAAAAAGTTATGAGTGAAAATTAAGTGTTCATGACAGAGTCTCAATGTTTTAATACTTAATAATGTTCAAATTGGCATAGATGAAAGTGGCAAAAACATGTTTATTCTAATGCTTATGTTTACTTTTTTCATAGCTCGCATGTCCACAAACACATGCATTTCACTCTACCCATTTCACGTTTGCTCACAGGAAACATTTTAAAACTTTGGTTTTCTCAGACTTTCATGATGACTTCTCTTCTTCCCAGTCTTTTGTATGCTTACTGACCTGCATAAAGAATAAAAACTACATCTATTTAGCTGCTGCCAAGAAATGGGGCATCATATTGAGCAGCAGGCTGGATGCAAGTTTCTGAGCAAATGATTTGCGATTGGATCTGTCTCCCTTTTTACTGAGTCTACCATTGGTTCGAGTGCTCTGTTCAGTTTGAGATTATAAAAGCCAGAAAATGATCACAAGGTGAATTTCAATAAATTGAATTTATGATAAGTGTGAAGGATAATTTGCTGACAGCTTTAAATTGTAAGCACTTCTTTCAATTGTAAATATAACCAAATTGCTTTGTTTTTCTCATAAGAGATTCAGCACCTTGAAACAAAGATTTGCTATAAAACAAGCTTTGCAACATCTGCTCCCTGTCTCTAAAGCCCTGAGACAGGTGAAATAGAACTTTGGCTGTATACACTATGTTTTAAAGCTTTGGCACTGGAGAGGAATGCTTTCTTTACATTTGTATGGGTAAAGGGATTAACATTCTTTAAAAAGTTAAAACACCAGACCTGTTTTAAATATATCTATCTAGTTTGGAGACATGGTCTACACCAATATAAATTTAAAACTTCAGTCTGAGTAAAATAATTTGAGGTTTTTATTTTCATGTTGCTTGAATATTTGCATGTTTAATGTTTTGGGAGATTCATCAGGTGGTTTTAAAAAATGACCACATATTATTAAAAAATTATAAAGATTAGCCTTCCTCTGGAGGGTCCCATGATCTACAAATATTCACCTGTCAATATATGTAGAAATGTAGAATGTTAACAAAAGATGCTATGCAAAAATACTACATAAACTAAGAAACGTGAAAACACACACAAAGTCTCTAGTGACCAGATATATGCATTGAGATATCACCATATATTCATTAGATTAACCCAAACTAAAAAGTCTGAAATAGAAACTTTGAAAAAGGATGTGAAGCCTATTGGAACACTTATGTGCTGCTGATGACAGCATCAGTTGTTACAATCGCTTTGGAAAACCATTTGACATGTTCTAGTAAAGCTGAAGATGGATGAAAGCACATGACTCTCTACTGCAAGTTATATACCTTAGAGCAACTCTGTTAAATAGGAAAATTCAAGTCTGATATGTAATTTAAATTTTCCAGTAGCCATATTAAAAAAAATAATAGTGGTGATATAAAATTTAACAATGTATCTTATTTAGCTCCCTAGATCTAAAACATTATTTTAACAATGATCAATATAAAATTATTTAGGAGATATTTATTATTTTTTTGGTACTGCCTTCAAAATCAAGTGTCTTTCTTATACTTAGAGCACACCTAGATTGTAACGACCACATTTTAAGTACTTACTAGCTACATGTGGCCAGTGTCTGTTGTGCTGGACCTTCAGCCTTAGTACTCTCTTCATATGTGCACCAGGAGGCATGCACAAGAATGTTCATAGCAACATTATGATTAATAGTCTATATTGGTCAATGCTGAGTCAATAAAACAGAACCCATGGCCATGGTCCAATAAAGGAAACATAAAATACAAAGCTACTTACATTCATGTTGTAAGTGTTGAAAACCCTCCAAATCAAACAAGCGAGCAAGCAAACAAACCATGAGCCAACCCAGAGATAAATAACAGCAGTAAGCAGCTACATCTCTCAGGCTGATAGAATATAAAGAGACCATGGCTTCCTTTAGGTCCAAACTCCTTAGTCACTTACAGAGCTTTTAATGATCTTGCCCCTATTTATTTCTCCATTTTCAATTAAAAAATAAATTCCCTACGCTTTCCATATGTGCCAACTGTAGCAACAACATGCAGTTCCCAGAAGATGCTCTTTTACTCTTTTGTTTCATACTTTTGTGCCATTGTGCATATAGTCTAAGTTGCCTGACAAATCCTTGATAACACTCCTTCCAATCAACTTTCTCTAACCACAGGCAGATGTAAACTTCTTCCATAGGAAGATTGCGCCTATCTTCTCAACTCTCACTTGCCACACTGCATTAATCATATGTCTATACAAGGCCAGCACACTTAAGCATGTTCTCATTTAAACACTTCTCCTATCTGTTTATAATATTGGCCTTGCTTTCTGCACTGTATCATAATGTATTTAAGAATAGGTATTTCAGTAATTCTATATTACCAGCTACTGGTACCTGTTAGGTATGAAAATAATATTTAGGAATAAACTAAACAATTGAGATGTTCAAATAAAAAATGTAATACAAACACATTTCTGAGTGAAAGTAACTTGGTTTATAATATGCCTTCCAAAACTGTATTAACTGCAATGATTTGGACTATCTCTAGTGTTAGCCAGGTCATAACTGGCCAGGATAGAGAAAAACTTTAATGAAAATTAAAAGTTTAATCAATATAATCTGCACACTATAATTTAGTTAAGAAAATATTAATTCTTTATTTGATATATTTATAACGGCATAAGTCAAAGTTCATGTACTACAAGTAATGTAATACAAGAGAAAACATAAACTAATTTTTACATAGCAGAGAAATAATAAAACAAATATTGCAATTTCCTTGTAACTGCAACAACTATCCCAAAAAAGGGTAAAAGATAAATTCCCTTTTTTTAAATAGTAAAAGCCTGACTTTGTTTTTGAAACTTTTTTTATATTTTATTTCATTATTTTTTTTATAGTTTCAAGTTTTTATTTAAATTCCAGTTAGTTAACATACAGTGTAATATTAGTTTCAGGTGTTGAATTTCGTTTCATCACCTACATGCAACACCCAGTGTTCATCACAAGTGCCCTCTTTAATGCTCACCATCCATCTAGCCCATCCTCCACTCCCTTCCCTCCATCCGTCCAGTAACCCTCAGTTTGTTCTCTACAGTTAAGAGTCTGTTTTATGCTCTGCTCCTCTCTTTTTTGTCCCCCATGTTTATTTGCTTTGTTTCTTAAATTTCACATATGAGTGAAATCATATGGTATTTGTCTTTCTCTGAAACTTGTTTGTTTTGCTTTACGTTTCTTAACATTTCTGTTGGTTCACGACCTCCTCAGGAGCATTCCAGGTGAAATCTGAAACTGTCCTGGCACATGAGTGCAGGGAGAGACCAAAGAAAAAGGCAGGTCTGTCCAGGTTCGTAAGTGGAAGTAATAAGCAAAGGGGACTTATATATGGTGTTTGTCTTGGGCAGGAATAAGATGAATGGATCTCTGCACCTGCCTGCCAAATCTTAAAAGTTTATGAGGAGGCCTTAACGGGCTTCAGTCACTGATAATGTGGTGCAGGTCTTCTCAACACATTACTACCACAAGACTCTGTCCTTGGACCAGTCTGGGAATGGGGAAAGCAAAGACAGGGGAAGGGGTAAGGAGCCTCCCATTGCCTGGGTCCAGCTCACGGTCAGCCAGCAATTACAAAAATAATAATAATAATAATAACTTCTACTGGAACTATTTAACCTTCTTACGGAATTCAGTGGTGGGGGGGGGGAAGGGGGAGGAAATCTTTCAAATAACTCGGCCAGTTAGTATGACTAATATAAAACTTTGGAATTAAAACTGAAAACTCATTGAGTTTCTTTTCTGGAATTAAATCTAAAAGAGATTCCAAATAACTATAAAACGGCTGAAAGACTGAAAGAACATGTAGAAAAGTAAAATATATCTATTTTGGTACAATAATGCCTTTGGGGATCCTTGCAGATATTTTCTTTGCTTCTGTATTTAGAAAAAGAGAAATATATATTGGAGTGCCTGGGTGGCTAAGTCAGTTAAGCGTCCAACTTCAGCTCAGGTAATGATCTCACAGTTTGTGAGTTTGAACCCCCATCAGACTCTGGGCTGACAGCTCAGAGCCTGGAGCCTGCTTCAGATTCTGTGTCTCCCTCTCTCTCTGCCCCTCCCCTGCTCTTTCTCTCTTTCTCACTCTCAAAAATAAACATCAAAAATTATTTAATTTACAAGTGCAGACATTTGGAAGCAATGCTTTTGTGTTGTGTGGATGTGCATACATGTGTGAGTGTGTGCACGCAAGTGTGTATGGGTGTACCTGTGTTACAGGGGTCCACATAAGTGAGCACAATTTTAAACATTTCTTAAAATTCTGATTTGGAGACCACAGATGGTAATATGCATTTACATAGTAAAAGCAGAGAGTTTCAACCATTGTTTCATCACTTTCATGAATATGGGTAGTTAGACTTGGTATTTCTCTTCTAAGTCTTTTTATGTCCTGCATTCTCCATCTTTTCCTTCTTGCCTATCTTGGTGCTAGTTGTTGAGTGGTTGTCTTCTTCCCTGAAGTTACTCAGAGAAAATTATAACTTTCCCTCCTTTTGGCTTGAGACTCACTCACCAGTCTCCAGAGAAAGAAACCCTGTGAGAGCCTTCTCCTAGTACCACAGGACAGGGTTGGGGATAAGTCAGATGGGATACCATGAAAACCTGAGTTTGTCATGGTTTTATTGTGTAAAATGTGATTTTTCTGCACTTCAAATTTTATTAGTTTGATTTGTATGGCTGGAATTCCTACATCCCTATTAATTTTGATTCTTTTATTTTGTTAATGACTCTTGTTGAGAGAAAGAGAAAGATAGAGCATGCGTGGGGGAGGGGAAGAGAGAGAGAAAGACACAGAATCCAAAGAAGGTTCTAGGCTCTGAGCTGACAGCTTGGAGCCTGACGTAGGCCTTCAACTCATGGAGTGTGAGATGATGACCTGAGCCAAAGTCGGATGATTAACCGACTGAGCCAGCCAGGACCCCAATTTTGATTCTTTTAAGAATTCTTGTGTTTTTTTAAATTATCAAAATTATTTGATTATTTATGGATTAATTTGTGCTTGGTTTTCTATGTGAATAGATTTGAGAAATGTGAACTGTATAGATGTTCTTCAAAATATCTGCAAAATATCTTCTTCCCAAATTTTATGTTGATGTATGTAAAAATGCATGTATATTGATGGCCAAAAATTCTCCTAATAACTCTAATTTAGCCTATCTCACAACTCCTGAATCCTAGGAAGGATGGAGCACGTATGTAGTCTGAGATGATATTCTGTGTGGGATGATTTTTTGAGGAGTAAAATGTAGGAAGTTGAATTTAAAACATTATGTATTTAGAAGAAAATGAAAATAAGGAATACAAGGCCTCAAATTAATTTTTAATTAATTAAAATTAATTTTTAATAATGGGATCATATTTTAAATAATTTAGAAGTCAACTCCGAACTAGATTTTCTCACATGTACTGAGTGTGCTGCCAGCTTAAAAAGTATTTTTGTTAATTTTGATGCATATATTTTTGATGAGACTGCCTTGCCAAAATATGTATCTCTTAAAGTTTATTTAATTGAAATTGCCATTGCTCCTAAGAGAAAATCTGCATGAATGAACTTGGTTAAGATAAGTCAACTATCACTATATCAGATGAAACAGGCATCTGCTAATGTCCTGCAACTAAGAACAACATGTATGGAATGCAATCGATGATGCTATAGATGAATTAAAAAAGAGAGAAACAGAGACAGAACAAAATCCTGTAAGACATATTGAAGAAATAATTAAAATAAAAGTCTTAACGCTACTTTTATCTTATTAATATAAATCTTTTAAATAAATTTAACTAAAATATAATTTATACTTTTGGCTTAGCTGATACTAAAATGCCCCTTTTCCTTCTGATTTCTGCTATATTTTGCTTCCCCTTATAGCTGAGAAACACTCAAGATATCTTGGAAGATTTTGTTGTTGTTGTTCACTATGTCAGACTTCCTGTTTAGTTATATTGGTGAAGATGGGCCAGTGGCAAAAACGTGCCACAGAAATTTTTTATTTTCTAGAAAAAAAAACATTTCAAAAGGAGAAAAGTCTTCTCTCAAATTTCACGGGAATTCTCTTCGTGCAGCTGTGAGAATTTTTTCTTCATTTATCTCCAGCTCAGAAAACTAGTCACACCATTTTTATAGTGGAGGTTTGGATTTTTTGTTGTTTGTTGTTTCAAAATGCCAGGTTATTCTTTAACTCCCATAAGAAAAAAAAATCTATATTATGTTGAGTTGACTACCAAAGGGATTCCAGCAAAGTCCATAGTCATGCACTATTTTTATTTTTGTGAACAAAACTGTTTTCTTTAGCTTCCAGATCACCAAGAAATCAACTCAGTGGAAAATGTTACCGAAACCAACTGAAAGTAATGTAATTTATGTACTCATGTCTATATGCGATATGTATACCAGGTTAAAATTTGTGAAAATGTATGAAATTTAAAAGTATAATCTCCCGTGCAATTTTCACACCTTGCATTGTAAGTGAAAATAACAATAGCATTGGGAGATAATTGGCACATATAGTGACTTACCATATGTTGGATGCTATGTATTAACTCATTTTATTCTCAAAAGATTCTTAAAGTAAAATAAGATTTCAAATATAATCCTATGAATACATTTCTAGCATTACTTTCATGTTCAACATTTCTACAAAGTACGAATATTACTCTGACTTTTACACTCAGAGAAAAGAGGAAAAGACTGTACTACTTGCTGAATGCCTCCTAATAAAAATTTAGTTATCTTCTAGTTACATTTTAGTATATTTAGATAATAAGAAGCCAATTATAATGTCAAAAATTCTACAAGAGTTTAGAAAATTTAAAAACAGGGGAATCCAGTGATCTAGGAAAATGGTTTAAAGATTAGGCTCAGTCTTAGAAAATATAATGTAAAAAAGAAAGACTTTTGACATTTCTATAGGTTAAAGAGCAAATCATCTTAGCTCAAGATTATTTTTATTAGTATTCATTCTTATCTTGAAAAAGAAATTGTTTGATATGAACTTCAAATACCATTTTTTTGCTATCTAAAAACATTAACAAAATTACCATTACTTTATTTCTTATTTAAAGCACAAAATTAAGTGAATAGAATTAACTACAAAATCCATCTAAATGCTCTATTCAATTGTGTGCTTCATGAAAACAATGTGATTTATCAGGTAACCCAGGACAAACAGATTTATTGGCAAGATGGGAAGAAGGGTAAAAACAATAGCTGAGTGAATATAAAAATATCAGATAAACTGTAGGATTATATATTGCATCATATAAATATAAACCTTCTGGACTGTGTCTCCAAGCAAAATATATCTTTGCTGTCAGTTTTGTTGGTACTAAGCTGCAGAATTTGGAAAGTTATTCCAAAATTTAAAATTGAAGGAACAATTAAATAATTGAAAGGAAACATGCTGCCTAAAAGAAATAGGCTAATTTTGAAAACACACTTCACTATTATTATATTTAAATGAGGTTCTCGATCACTTGATCTGACCCTGCGTGGTGCATAGCAATTGCAGTGGCACAATATATTTGAAGGAGGATTATTATAATTTACTAAGAGGTGCTGGAGGGGATTAGGAAACTTGGAAGGCCAGCGCTGCACTTCCATAATAGACAGCACTGCCAGATAATTAACCTTGCTGTTTGTTTAGCATCCACCGAATGCTTCATTACTGATTCAGTCAATTATCTCCTGGTAATGACCGCTACAGAAGGTAGAATTGCTTAATTAAAATTATTTAGACCAAGGAGGAACTTTGATTGGGCCATGCATATTAGAAAGGCTTGATTAATCTTGATGAGATACACAACTCATTGAAAGCTTTACTTTATTGTATCAAAATGCCAAACTCATTCTTTTTCCAATCAAAAATAAAATATTTTTTCCTTTGCCAATTTACATTTAAAAAATAAGAAAGCGGCAAGAGGGTGGATGAAAATTGACCTTTTCAGTGCTGTTTTTACTAGGGTGAGGTTTGAAGAATGAAAGTAGAATCCTATTTATTTCATAAGAGGCAATTGATATAAAAAGAACTCCTTATTACTTGAAGAAATGGTATATACAAGGCAGACAAAGTGGCACTATGTGTGTGCACCAGTTAAAAGATGCAAATGGATTTTACCTTCACTTTTCTTCGTGTGGAACACAAATGAATCCCCTAGTTCTTCCTTTATGTTAACATGGCCACCTGATTTGAGAACTGGCCAGTTGATGTGCTTTGTGCATGAGGCAGAATATACTGGGTTTAGGACAAATCTCTTTCATTTCAGCAGCAGAAGTACTAGAGGGTCTATATTGCCTCGTCATTTTTCCCTTGAGTAAAGAGCCCTCTTTTTTTTTTTTTTTTTTAAATGAAGACAGGGTTCATGGTTCTACCTCATTTCTAACTATAGTGAGATCAAAGAACAGTATTTCATCTTCTTGACTTCTCAAGATAAAAATTCCTAAGTGAACTTTGTAAGGTGCAGTCATGTAAAACTGCATTTTTAAATTTTTGGTTTGGGGCACCTGGATGGCTCAGTCGGTTAAGCGGCCGACTTTGGCTCAGGTCATGATCTCACGCGGTCCATGAGTTCGAGCCCCGCATCAGGCTCTGTGCTGACAGCTCAGAGCCTGGAGCCTGCTTCAGATTCTGTGTCTCCCTTACTCTGACCCTCCCCCGTTCATGCTCTGTCTCTCTCTGTCTCAAAAATAAATAAACGTTAAAAAAAGAATTAAAAAAATTTTTTTGGTTTGTTTTTGTGGGAGGAGAGATTTTTGTTTGTTTTACATATGGTACCTCATTTCAAAGCTCTTTAAACTTCAGAAAGATACTGATAATTGCTGCAGAAGCTTTCCAATAAACATGCTTACTGTTTAATGAAGTAAAAGTTATTCTTGATTGTATATACCAACCCACAAATACATTAAGTTCATATAGGGTAACTGGAACCTACATATGATTTAGAAAATGACTACTCAAAGTTAATGAAAAAGCATCCTGAAAGTTTTTAGATGTGATACAGATTCCTCCAAAACACTTCCCTATTTGAGGTCCAATGGTTCAACAGGCACATTTTCTTAAAATAATTTTTTAACGTTTATTTATTTTTAAGAGAGAGAGAGAGAGAGCGCGCGCACACAAGTGGGGGAGGGGAAGAGAGAGAGAAGACACAGAATCTGAAGCAGGATCCAGGCTATGAGCTGTCAGCACAGAGCCTGACATGGGGCTCGAACTCACAGAGTGCTAGATCATGACCTCAGCCGAGGTTGGACGCTTAACTGACTGAGCCACCCAGGTGCCCCTCAACTGGCACATTTGTAATGTGGAAATACTGACAACATAAGATATTACATAAAAGTCAAATAAAAACAGATAGTCAAATAACCCTTCAACATGGAATCTGCATTGTGATTATCACAGATGCTAGGTCTATTATTCTTATTTGGAAATACGCACACATGAGATTCAAGAAGAATGTTGTGGAGGAAAATGCCATAGAGATGTGTTTCTTGGAAAGGCAACCATATGCAGACTTTACTCCACGATAGGAAAGTAATAGCGCTCTTACAAGTTATAATAACAAAAAATCAAGCAACCAACCGTCACAGATTTAAAATAAAGTTCTAAAAGAGTGCATTCTTCAACATCTTGCAGGATCATATACTAGCCTTTATTTAAAAAAAGCTGTACGTGAGGATCTTGTTTTCTGAATGAATAAAACCTAGAATTAGGAGGATGACTGAAGTATTAGTATGGATACTTTTAAATGCACCTATGGAAAAAAACAACAACAAAATTATCTCAAAATGACTTAAGAGTACACTAAATAATTGCATGAAAACAATGTCATGCAGAAAATACTTAGCACTTAATGGTAATATATTACACATCAAAATTTGAGGGAATAAACTTAAGTAATATTTATAAGAAAGTTTTCTGTAGTACACAACTATAATAGAAAAGATAAAAGCAGTAAAATGAAAACTGAACGTTCGAGCATAGATATTAGAAACCTGAGAAAATTAAAAGAAACTGCATAAGCGGTAAAATAAATGAGAGGAAATTCCTGTAATAGAAAAATAATACAAATCAAAACCACACTCAGATATCACCTCACGCCAGTCAGAGTGGCCAAAATGAACAAATCAGGAGACTGTAGATGCTGGAGAGGATGTGGAGAAACGGGAACGCTCTTGCACTGTTGGTGGGAATGCAAATTGGTGCAGCCGCTCTGGAAAGCAGTGTGGAGGTTCCTCAGAAAATTAAAAATAGACCTACCCTATGACCCAGCAATAGCACTGCTAGGAATTTACCCAAGGGATACACGAGTACTGATGCATAGGGGCACTTGTACCCCAATGTTTATAGCAGCACTCTCAACAATAGCCAAATTATGGAAAGAGCCTAACTGTCCATCAACTGATGAATGGATAAAGAAAATGTGGTTTATATACACAATGGAGTACTACGTGACAATGAGAAAGAATGAAATATGGCCCTTTGTAGCAACATGGATGGAACTGGAGAGTATGATGCTAAGTGAAATAAGCCATACAGAGAAAGACAGATACCATACGGTTTCACTCTTCTGTGGATCCTGAGAAACTTAACAGAAACCCATGGGGAAGGGGAAGGAAAAAAAAAAGGTTAGAGTGGAAGAGAGCCAAAGCATAAGAGACTCTTAAAAACTGAGAACAAATCGAGGGTTGATGGGGGGTGGGAGGGAGGAGGGTGGGTGATGGGTATTGAGGAGGGCACCTTTTGGGATGAGCACTGGGTGTTGTATGGAAACCAATTTGACAATAAACTTCCTATATTGAAAAAATAAAAAAAAATAAACAAATGACAAAACAAACAAAAAAAAAAAAAAAAAAAAAAAGAAAAATGCTCTAATAGAAAATTACAAAAGTTCTTCAAAAAATTAATAAGACAAAGATCTAGTATATTTGATTAATAGAATCAGAAAGCACAAATATGAAATACAATAGTAAAAGGTCAAACTGTAGCCAAACACAGGTTTTACATAAGAAAAGAATACTTGAAAAGCATATGCAAGGTAATATATAAAACATTTAAATTAAAAAATGATATAAAAGGGGTAATTTCATAGAAAATTATACTTACAATTAATCTAAAATACATATTCCATGATTTGTGGAAAGAAATATGTAGGTTGAATGGAAAAAAAAAAGTACTGTGTTTTTACTGAAGATTTAATTGTACTATAGAAAATGAAGAATATGAAATTTCTCTTCATCCTCACTTTTCATTTACAAAAGTAAAAATGACAAATTGAACCTAATATGAGAATGTCTATACACATAAAGTATTAAAAGTAAAATTTAGCTAGGGGCGCCTGGGTGGCTCAGTTAAGTGTCTGACTTCGGCTCAGGTCATGATCACGTGGTTCATGAGTTCAAGCCCATGTCGATGAGCATGGAGTCAGCTTCAGATTCTGTCTGTCTCTCTCTCTCTCTCTGTGCTCCCTGCTCACGCTCTCTCTCTCTCTCAAAAATAAACACTAAAAAAAATTTTAAGTAAAATTTAGCTGTTGCTGCAAATATATTTTGTTTCTATACACTGGTAACATAAGGTAGAAAAAGTACATTTTTAAAATGCTAAGAAGCAAAAATTATGAGCTGACAATAAATAAAAAGGGGAAAATATTGTATAGAACTATTAATAATTATGATTTTATTTAAGATGCACACTCACATTTCTAAATAAATGAAAAACTATACCCTACATAGGAAAACTAACTATTGTAAAGATATTTATTCACCTCAAATTAATCTTGAATTTAATTTAATCCAATAAAAAATCAACAGATTTTTTCAAGAAAATGATAATTTTTTTCATAAAATTTATATAGAACAGAAAGGAAAAAAGGTGATTAAGAAGTCTTACTGTACCAAAAACACGTCATATAAAGTTATATTTTGTGTGGAATTTGCACTGTAATGGGCAAATTAGTACAGAATAGAGCTTCTAGAAATAAGCTCAACCTCACATGAAATCTTATTTGAGAGCAAATCACTGAAGATAGATTATTCATAAATGACTTTGAGATTTTTGTATTCATATGTTAAACCTAACTTTGAATCTCTGTTTTTATACTATACACAAAATGGGTTTCAGGTGAATAAAGACATATATATATATATATATATATATATATATATATATATATAGCCATATTTTAAAACACTTTTAATGTATATTTGTTTCTGAGAGAGAGAGAGAGAAAGAGAGCATGAGCAGGGGAGGGGCAGAGAGAGAGGGAGACACAGTCCGAAGCTGGCTCCAGGCTCTGAGCTGTCAACACAGAGCCCAACGTGGCGCTCAAACTCGTGAATTGTGAGATCATGACCTGAGCCGAAGTCGGAGACTTACCCACCTGAGCCACCCAGATGCCCCTAAAATGTATGAGATAAATAAAATTATTTTGTAGAATATACAGGGAGATTTCTTAAAGTAGACACAAAACACAAAATCAGACTGAAAGATACAATTACAATGAAATAAAAATATTTGTACCATAAAAATACATTATAAAATGTGATTAAAGAAGACCTAGATGGGAGAAAGTGTTCAGAACTTACACCTAAAAAAATTATTACTGTCTATAATATATGGAAATCATCTAGAAACTCACATATTAAAAGATCAGAAGTTCAGTATGGAAAAAAAAAAAACAAAAAACAAAAGGACTAAAGGACATAAACCAATAGTCAAACATTTCAAAACTGCTTCGTTTTCCAGAGCAATGAAAATTAACACATCGATGCAATACTATTTATCTATTGAGAAAACATTTAAGTCTACTAATACCAAGCAATTTAATACTGAGCTGATGTCATAATCAAACGCTTTCATGGTACTGGTATATAACCACTTTGGGAATCCTTCAGCAATGTCAATCAGCTCTAAAGATAAATGAGCTCTACGGCAGAGATTTCCAGTACTAGATATATGTTCTAGGGACTCTCATGCACATATCCACAACTGAGTTTACTGAAATACTGTATATGATACTAAAAAAATGAAAATTAATCTTAAATGCTCATGAACAAATGGAATTCTCTAAAGCAGGTAAAATGATCTATTAACATAAATTTATTTCATAAACACTGTGATTTTTAAAGGAAGCTACATAACAATACATATGGCATGAATCTATTAACTAAGTTATAAACACAACATGATATATATTGATTAGTGATGCAATCTGTAATAATATATATGGGAATGATAAACAAATTTAAGAAAGTGTTTATATATGAAATGAATCAAGTAATATTAGATTGAGGATGAATATATATGCATCATATATATATATATATATATGAGGATGAAAATAAAATTTTATTCAATTTTTAATAGTTTATTTTTCAAGAGTCTGAATTAAACATGGTATGTGGTTATATTTGATTTAGCTAGGTCCTGCTTATGTGGATGGTCATTATATAATTCTCTAACTTTTTCCATTATTGAACTATTTTATTAATAAACTGTTTTAAATGACATATCATGCTTTCTTATAATTTTCTTGATGTTTAACATAAATGTTCTTTCTCATTTCTGCATCCACTGAATTACTTTGAGTGAAAATGCTAGCTAAAGCATGCTGCCTCTACACCAAAAATGATACACACACACTCACAAAGGTCTTACCATTTGTAAAATAACGTACTTATCCTGGTGCCTAATGTATAATCTGTTGGAAACATTTGGATGAACAACTAAAGCAACACTGATAATGATGAACACAATCGTACATGACTGGGATGAATGAAAACCATTATTCTAATTCACAAAGGACAAAACTTTCCTCTCAGAGCATAATTCAGTATTAAGAACTCAGTGGGAAACGATGTTTCACAAATGACCAGATAATTACCAATATCATTTCTAAGAAATGAATGATAAAAACAAAAAAAAATTATCACCAATTATTTATTCACGTATTATTCAACGTGGCACCCAAGGGTTCCACAGTCTGGTCTAACTCATCTTTGTAGACCTATTCCACTACTCAGGTTTATGGTCCTGGACCCCTAGAGACCTGTCCTCAAATCATGGAGCTGTTACTGTTTAACCACGTGGTCTAAAGAAGTCACTTAATCTGTCTGGGACTTTTTTTTTTTTTTTCATCTCTGTACTGTGTATCTAACAAGTTCATAAGGAATAATTGAAACAGCATACTTAAAAATACTATGTCACATTTAATTCATGAACAGTGTATCTAATCAAGGCTTAATCAGGAAAATAGAAATGACATCACATGATCACAATAAAGAAAATGCAGGGCCTACAATGATAGAGGAACTGAGATACCATAAAAGATAGAGTAGAAACTGAGAGATTCTCAACAGCTTGGAGTCAATGCCACTGTCAGGCTGGAGACACAAAAGGAAGAAGTGTTAGTGGATCACAAGGGCTGAGGTGCCCCAGGAAAAGCTATAACCCATGTAAGATGGCCTACCTCGAAACACAGAAGAGATGTGATCACTGCTAGAGAGGCCAGTTGAGTCCAAGAGAGGCCTGGAGAAATACTCTTGTTTCTCCTCCCTCACACTTCGCTCTCCAGCCAGTGTCACATGTTTCCAAAACCAGCAGGAAGCCAGATGACACAGCGGGTTTAGTAATGGGTCTATAAGGGGTTAGTGTTATTATCTAGGTAACAAACTGCTACACTTCCTTCCATGTGTGGTATGTAGACACAGCATGGTAAGCATATAAATTCATACATTTATTTATTGGTGATGACTTGGATAATCCCTTTTCCATTGATGTGAGAAAGTTTACTAACATTCAATATGCTTCACAGTCAGATTTGTAATGACTGTATGATATTCCATTTTATACTTATATTGAAAATTATGTATGTACTTCTATAAAGTTAGACTTTTAGGCTTCTTCTAATTAATAAGCAATATAAACAACACTGTGATAAAATAACTATGCAATATATTTTAAATAGCATTTAAATATTTCTTTTCAGGTAAGTAATATCAAGAAACAAGAGTACTCATTCTTGCTGAGGCTGAAAGAAATTCACAGTCTTATATGTACTCAGTGGGTGATAACTGGTACTATTTTTAATTAAGAATTTTGTAATTTATTTCAAAAATCCTAAAATAATCTAAGACTTTGACATGACAAATTACATCTAACAATTTATTTTAAGAAAATTATGATATAATGGTTCAAATTACAATACATTTTTTTATCACACTAAGATTTATAATATGGAAAGACAAATATGTCATATTATTAGAACAGAAGTAGAAAAAATAAGTTATTTGCATCCATAAATTAGAGTTTAGTTTTATTTAAGATGATGACACAAATTATATTTATTGAATTGTAAAGGCAAACAAAGAAGGTATAGAACCAAAAATATGTATGTAAATGTGTGATTATGTGTTTGTGTATACATGTATATTTTTGTGGTCCTGTAAACACAACTGAACTGGGTAATATTCTCTTGTACCCTCTTGTCTTCTATTAAACAGAATTATTTATTTATAACTTTCACAAACTTATGGCCTTGGAAAACTTTAAACATTTCTCCTAGCTGATGTATAAAATCATATAATTATTTAAAACTATCTGATGAAAACTGAGGAATCATACTATATTCTAAGAGCTAACATGTCAAGTAAGTCGCAAGTCACTGAAAGCATATGTAAGCATGAATGATGAGAAAATAGCAAGGAATATTAAAAATACTGCAGAATTTTATCTATAGATTTGAGGAAGAGTTTTTGATTCCTCCACTGACAATCTATCCCTTATCTTCCCACATTTAACAATTTTGAAAGTGGCTAAAATTGTGAAAATATGAAAATGAAAGAAAGCTTTCTGAAATGCATGCATGTCTTCAAGAAAAATACAAACATTTGATACAGGCTTAAGATATTTCCCTGCTGGCCTCCCATGTGGTTACTTGGCTTCAGGGAGATAATAAGGTATTCCAAGTTTGTGCCCTACACTATAGGTTTTTCCCCCCCTTCATTAAATTTTCAACCCTGGTCCTATAGGGAACAAAGTGCAGGTCAAACAGGATGTACTCCAAAATGTTGACAGTGATCATCCACAGGGAGTAGGCTTAAAAATAACTCCTCTCCTCTGCATGCCTCTGTAAATTTGGTGATTTTTAATTTTCCTTGTTTACAAAAGCAAGATTGAGTTGGTAATCAAATGAAGATTAAATCTATTTTTTATTATGAAAAAAATAGTTATTACTTTTCTTGTTTTCTCCACTTTTTAAAATAAATTTAATTTTTAAAAATTATGGTTGATGCACAATGTTACATTTGTTTCAGGTGTATAACATAGTGATCTGATATTTCTATATATTAATCTATGCTCACCACAAGTGTAGCTACAATCTGTTACCATACAACACTATTACAATATCATCGACTATATTCCCTATGCTTTTTTATTCCCATGACTTATTCATTCCATAACTGGAAACCTGTATCTCATACTCTCCTTCACCAATTTCACCATTTTCCCATCCCCCTTTCCTCTGGCATTTATAAGATTGTTTTCTGTATTTATAGTTCTCATTCTTTTTTTAAAAATTTGTTTATTCATTTGTTTTTTTAGATTCCACATTGGAGTGATATCATATGGTATTTGTCTTTCTCTGTCCGACTTATTTCACTTAGTATAATACCCTCTAGATCCATCCATGTTGACACAAATGGCAAGATCTTATCTGTTTTTATGGCTGTATATGTACATACACACACTATATATATCCACCTTTATCCATTCACGTATTGATGGACATGTAGGTTGCCTCCTTATCTTGGCTATTATATATAATATTGCAATAAACATAGAAGTGCATATATCATTTTGAACTAGTGTTTTTGTTTTCTTCAGGCAAATAGTAGTGGAATTATTGATTCATATGGTATTTCTGTTTTTAACTTTTTATGGAAGCTCCAAACTGTTTTCTTTTTTTTTATTAATGTTTATTCACTTAATTAGAGAGAGAGAGAGAGAGAGAGAGAGCGCATGTGTGTGAGTGGGGTAGGGGCAGAGAGAGAGGGAGAGAGAGAATTTCAAGCAGGCTCATACACTTGGTATGGAGCCTGACTCAGGGCTCACTCCCACGACCATGAGATCATGGCCTGAGCCAAAATCAAGAGTCGGACACTTAACAAACTGAGCCACCCAAGAGCCCCTCCAAACTGTTTTCCATAGTGACCATACCAATTTACACCTTCCCCAACAGTGCATGAGAGTTCCTTTTTCTTCACCAACACTTGTTATTTGTTGTCTTTTTTATTTTACCCATTCTGACAGGTTGTTTTCCCCATTTTTAAATCCTGCCTGCTATTTATTTCCTCAATCTCTTTTCATGATTTTATTTGTTGTTTGCTTTCCTTAGAATGCCTTCCATTTTCTCAGTCCTCGGTAGGGTCTACTTACCAGCTTTTCAAATCATTTTCTGAACACTTTAGCTCTTAGTGATCTTTACTGTATTTGTTAATGCCAATAACACTTATCATCATGCCCTTATTTTCTGTTAGTATATACACTCGCATCCACATATAATTCCTAGTACTGTGCAAGAAAGTCAAATGTGTATGGGTGAATCTGCTGTCAAGTGCCAAGATGATGTCTTAGCATAAATCATTCATTGCTCAAAGGATGAAAGTCCAAGTGCTGTATATGAAGGGATTTACATATGTGTAGTACAAAGAGGTATAGGCTGTGGGAGAATTCAATCTAAGAAATAGGAAGTCTGTTTTTATTTTTTATGCCCTCTCTAATGTCTAATAAATTAAATCACCTACAAAATTATAATTTACTTTTGATTATCAGTATTAAATGACAAGAAGAAATCACTATAAGGTAGCTATGAATTGCAGACGTGTGTTATGTTTTCTCTATGATTCACAGAGTGCATTATTTTATTGAAAGTAAAGATTTCACAGAAAATATACCATTCATGACACTACATAAGCTCTCATCATTCAAGGACCAATTTGCAAAACAGTGTCCATCTTCAGTTTTTTGTTTTTCATTTTGTTTTTTTTTCTCCCAAATATAATTAACTTAAAATAGAAACTGAAGAGAGAGAGAAAGTACAATAGATTCAAGTACATGTCAAATCTACAATTTCTGTATATATATAAAAAATAATGAACACAATGCAAGGCACTTCAAAACTTATTTCCTCCAGAAAGAGAGTATAATCAGAATGTAATGAGCACTGAAATTAATAAATTAAAAATAAATGTCCATAAGAGAAAAGAATGTATTTCAATCAGGCTGTAATTATGTTTTCAACATTATAAATTAATTCTCCAAATGAATATTTTTCAATGTGTCCATGTATTATCCTTTCTCATCTTTTTATCTAAAGCTGTGTTGCTAACTTGACTAAACCATCACATTATTAGAAATAAAATAAGAAGTGTTCATTAATGCACCCTCTGACATTCTATTATCTCAATTTTCTTGCTGATTTTAAATGATGAATATACAACTAGAGTGTGTAAGATTTTTTTTTAAATAATAACACAGAAACAAATGGAGCCACCTGTAGTTATACATGGACAAACTGTAAGGACATTAGTACTGAAAAATGAATAAGGATGACAAATAAGGTGAACACTTATTAAGTAATTAAGTAAATTAAGATATTCATTTTTCTTTTAGAAGACAGGCTAGTATAATGGTGAATTTGGTTGGGTCTGAAGTCAGATTTGGTATCCTGGCTTTGATTTGTAGATTTACCACATACTGTGATTATGAATAGGCTATTTCCTTCTCTTTGTTCAGTTTCATCATCTCAAAAAGCATGAGAAAAAAATCTCATCATAGAGTCATTATGAAAAATATTTCAGGTAATTTTTAAAAGCCTTTATATTTAGCTCATTGTCTGCTACACAGTAAGCACCATAAACAACTACTTTAATATTAAAGTAGTCACTAAATTAATTCTTTATGCTACATATCTTTTCTGTTACTCTGTTACTAGATATCATATAAACAATCATCTTGGATGCCAAGGTTGTGTGTGCCTATAAGAAATATTTCCTTTTTTTATGTTTATTTATTTATTTTGAGAGAGAGAAAAAAAGAGCATGAGTGTGGGAGGGGTAGAGAGAGAAGGGGAGAGGATCCCAAACAGGTTCCATACTGTCAGCATGGAGATCAATGTAGGGCTGAATCTTATGAACTGTGAGATCATGACCTGAGCCACAATCAAGAGTCAGATGCTCAATTGACTGAGCTACCCAGGTGCCCCAGAAATATTTCAATAATGATTTAGATAATGTGAATAACTCAGTGATTCTAAAACATGGAGGCAAGGCATAAGGAGTCCAAGTTCTGGAAATAATAATAGAATAAATGCTATATAGGGAAGTGCATCAATACAGTAAGTAAATTTAATATGCTCTATTGGAAGCAAGGAAAGATTATAAAATGTTAGAATCCAGTTTAGGGTCAGACGTTAATTTCACTTTCAGGTATAAGGACTGACTACTAATTTTGTGAGGTAAATTGGCAAAGTTCTAGGAGGAATGACAGTATAGTTTGTGAAATTATATTATTTATTAATTAGATGAAGAAGGAAGTCTATGCAGGTCTTTGGCTGTGTGTATTATGTTGGAAAAAGCATTAGAAAATACTAGAATATGTGACCTCAGAGTCCTGTTCTATTAGGGACTTCAAAATTTTACCTCTATGGACCTCAGATTCTTCTAATTAAAAGATCTGAACATCAAGCACTGATTTAAGTTTCTTTGAATTTGATGATATTATTGTATTCTGAGACAGTAGTTCTCAAAGTGTTAGCTGAGAGCAAACTATATATGTATGTGAGGTGGGATTTTCACCTCACAGAAACAAAACAGTTTATTACAACAGAATATATACAGAGGCAAATAAGAGAATCCAACTGTCTTCAATGAAGCTGCACATTATAGAGACTTACAAAAGTTTGAAACAATGCCACAATTTTCACAATTAAAACATTGTATTTTGCAAGTTATTGTTATTTTCATAAAATTATATGATCATATAATGGGTTTATTTTTATTTTTATATTTAAATAAGTGAAAAATATTTACACATTTTCTCATTTAAAAATTTTAATGTAGATATTGATATATAATCCATAAAAACAAAATAGAGACCTCCAATAATTTTTGTTTATAAAGAAATTTTGAGTTATATTTATCCTTTCACTGAAAGCCACTTCATTACCTTTCTACTCATTTTTTTCCCTCTTAGTCTTTCTCCCAATGATCATTTATATTCTGAATTCTCCACTGCCTTGCAATAAACTCAACTTGATGTTTTCAAATGCAGTGATATTTCCAAAAAGGTAAAATCACTAGGTATTTTCTTAACTACCAACTACTATTGAATTATATTTGGGGGCACCTGGGTGGCTCAGTCAGTTGAGCGTCTGGCTTCGGCTCAGGTCATGATCTCACAGTTTGTGAGTTCAATCCCCACATTGGGCTCTGTGCTGACAGCTCAGAGTCTAGACCCTGCTTTGGATTCTGTGTCTCCCTCTCTCTCTGCTCCTCCCCTGCTTGTGCTCTGTCTCTCTCTCAAAAATATATAAACATTAAAAAAACATTTTTAAAAAAAGGAATTATATTTGGCACTTTACCTTAAGGGAAATTTTCATTTCTCTACAAATAACTGAAAATATAAGGTTATCATGAAAAAAAATATGTATAATTTGTTTACAACATAACTTGTTATATAAGGGAGAAGGTCTTGCATATGAATTTATGAATTACAAGGACATTTTTATGCTGACTTTTTCAGGTTCTAGTATCAAAATATACCACAGGAATTAAAAAAGGCCAAAATTACCAATTATTTTTCAATGGTCTGTAGAATCTAGTTTGTTTCTATCTATCTATCTATCTATCTATCTATCTATCTAGCCATCCATCCATCCATCTACCTACCTATCTATTTTAAAAGTCTTGGGAATATGGCCTAACATGAAAGAATGGGATCTAAGATTGGGCCCTGAAGGACTTAAGTGCAGGATAATTTCTACTTAATTCTGAGAAGGAGACTGAACTTGATAGTGGCGGGCCTTGGCTTGATGAGGTTTTCTTCTCCTCTGCTGACAATCTATCCAATTGGTCTCTTTGACATCATTCTTTTCTTATTTCTTATTATCAAATATTTCTAATGGAAAACAGTATTAGAAAAACAATTGGCTTTTCTTTCTTTAACCTAGCAATTTCAGGTAGAAAATTAATAAATTCTTTTTTTTGTAAACTTTCATCCTAAAATCTAAAAAGAACTCTGAAGAGTCTGAGATTTTACGCTGCTTGCAAGACAATATGCTAGCCAACCAGTTTCATGGATGATGACAGAACGATGAGACTCTTTTGTTCAGAAACAGAGAACTTAATCACTTATGGCACAATAAGCATCATGAACATGTTCACACATGATCCTGTCCTTTCACTGAAAGCCACTTTATTAACTTTGCAGTCACTTTTTCCCATTTAGTTTTCCCCACAATTGGAGGTCTCACAGACTCACATGATGCAGTCTAGTGGTTTCTACACACACAGCAGATTTGTTTCGCAGCTGAAGAAAACTGAATTCAGGGAATCACCAATATTATAAGGGTGCTACTAACAAACCTGCCCAACATTTGACCCCAGAGGAGAAATCACATTTTCCAGATAACAAAAACTCCCTTTGCTTCCTCTACTTTAAAGATATATGGTCCCTGCTTTCCAAGGTAGTTTGACATTCAAATACCCTTGATCAGATACTGCAGAACAAAAGCTGTCAATACTTCTGCTCTGTAGGAGAAAATCATGAAGAAAAGGAGAAATAGGAGAAAACCATTTACTTCTAACACTATGGATGGCCACAGACCTTGCTGCTCCTATAGAAAATATTTCAGGAATTTTTCTCCATCCCTCTTCTACATCATTCCAAAATTCAGATAAATTCTACCCAATGGGGACACAGACAAACAGATGAATCTGAACACTGCCCAGGAAGTCCCCCCAAAAACAAGAACCATACTCAGTTATTCATAATGAATTTGCAATTCTAACACCTTCCATATAACCAAGAGACTACATTTGAAGAACCATCAGCTTGTGTTCTCCAACTGATATAAAGTACTACCTGGAAGACCCCAACAATTATAAACAACATTTTGTTATGTGTGTTGTGGGGATTGCCTTTCTTGTGTAATGGCCAGGAATTATTTTGCCTCCTTTTCAAAAACATGAAGATTTGCATCTAAAGAGAGGTTATTAGAAAATCTCAAGGGTTAAAGAAACATCACTTCAGGCCTGGAAGTTGCTCAGATAAGCCTTAATTAACTAGCCTGGGTTTTTATGGTTGATAAATTTGCTCTACAGTTTCTCCTCTCAGGCAAAGGTGGAGTCTGTGCATTTCCTAATGTATTCTGTTGCATCCAGATTAATGCCTCTAGCTAAATGGAAAGTTCAATACAAAACATAAGGAGAAACCACGTGTTTTTTTAAGGTATACTTTGATGGTTTAGAGACTGATGGTTTTAAGGTAGACTCTGGTGGTTTGCTCAGCTGGAACACTGGAGCGACATGGCTGAGGTCAAAATTTCAGCTTAGTTTCAACCTGTTTCATGCAGTTCTGTTGAAAATAGTCAAAATTAAATGCTGCATGAAAAAATGAAGAAATTTTGTCCCAGCCCATCAGTCGGACTTATCCATGTGGGTGGTGAACCGGTGTACTCATGGGAAAATTTACTGGAGATGGTGTATAAATAAGGTATGGATATTGTTGTGTGACAATTTTCCATACTTGTGTTTCCATACTTTCTGAGCAGATATACTGACAGCTTTTGTTCTGAAATAATTGTTCAAGAATGCTTACATAGTAAACAGCGTAGTTGTCTCCACAGCAAATGGTAAATTTGTTTGCTGTTCAAGATAATAAAGATAATATCTCCCTTCTAGCAAAAGCTGAACAGTTTTGTTAGCAGACCTATTTTTAAAGTCTTAATAAGTTAAGACTTTAAATTATTAATTTATTAGGTTTCGGGTTCCTCCACTATAACCCAAACTTATTATGTATGTTGTGTCTACCTGGGTCACTACACAACCATTGTTAGTGATCATGAACATCATATAGTTTGTTGTTCTATGAGTTACAAAGTCCTCTGTCTTTGACCCGAAAATCTCATGACATCTTCCAGCATCCATATAACTGGCAGACTGACTTAACAACTTTTTTGTTTGTTTGTTTGTTTTGTTTTTGGTATGAAAATATCTCAGATGCATCAAATTACTGACAAATACTTGTCTACATTGATTTATTAATTGATATGGTACTGCCATCAGAAAACCATGAATGTGTTAACTCTTCAGTAAATTAAATATAGTAGGTAAGTAAAAATTATATACTATTGATCTCATATAGTCCCTACATAAAATATAAACTATTGAATAAGTAAACACTTGACTTTTTTCCTCTGGAGACTTAACAGAATAGAATGCATGTTGTTGTTGTTGTTGCTGCTGTTGTTGTTCTCAAGTGCTGTATATAGGATTGACCAATTTATTTTAAGTCTAAAAGGTGTGGAGGCTTTACATTTCTTTGAGATATCAACTCTTTTAAGAAACAGAAATTTGTTCAACGTGCTTAAATATGTAGTATGTCTTAGGAGATAATTATCTCAGTCACCCCCTTTATTAAGATAAGTTCTATTCAACCTTGAAGATTTTGCAGAAATACCAGTTTTACCACAGTTTGCCTATCTTCATTAGTAAAGATATTTTTAATACCTGTTTGTTGAAAATCTGATAAATGATTTTTCAAATTTATATATGGTGTTTTCTAACATGGTTGTTCTTCACTGGAGAATAATCAAGTGTCTGAATTATTGTCATTTGTATGATTTCTTTGTTTCAATTCCCTTTGGCAACTTAAGTAATCACAGCAGAGTTCTGAAAAATAGTGTGATTCCTTCCATCTCTCTCCCTCTTCTGAAGAAAGCTTGTTTCCTACCCATGAAGTCTTACTGACATATTGGCTTTGGTTCCTGTTCTTTGGCCCAAGGAATTTCCCTCCCTCATGAGAGGAGTTAGTTATTTAGGGAAGGCATTTGCAATTCTCTCTGGTATTCTTTTTATTGTTGCCCATATGACATATTTTCAAAACAACATACAGGGAAGGGCTCATCAGAAAATATAGAACGACACTCTCACTCTATCTTGAGCTATGACATATAACTGAAAAATTTCACAGGAATGAAATTTTCATACAACCTCTGTTCAGTTATGCATCAAATGGAAAGTATGCTGGTATACTGCAGCTACAATTTAAAAACGGGGACTTAGAATGTGATTGTATGATACTTTAGATGTGCCCCGCCCCCCCCCCCCCATTCTCAATCTTTAGGCCTCAGACCAATTGTTTTATTTCAGTTCTTATTATTGTCATTCAATGTGGCCAAATATGAAATAGTGGTTATAAAACAACACTATTCCATGAATGAAATGATATTGCTTCTGTCAGTTAACATGATTGGTAGAATATGAAGGAAATAAATGCAACAATTGTGGATGAAGGGAATAGTTGTACCTCAAAATATGTGACTTATTTTTATTAGCAGTGGAGTTATTTTATTGTGCAACCACTTCACAGAGGGATATTTTAGGAGTTATGAAATTTTATTAAGAAAAAAGAAAGAAAGAAATCACAGTTAATTTGTATTTCAACTGCTTGAATAAAGAAGCACAGGGGAGAAATAACATGACCTATTCTATTTTCTGAAGTTTGTCTAACTGCTCTAGATATGAAGCTCTCAAACAAGGTGTATGACAGGGATGACAAAGTGTGAAGATGAAGGTGGTATGGCAAAAGGAGTAAATAAATGATGGTTTTTAGAAAACCTATGAAGCACTATGAAGGTATTACATAAAATAAACCTATGAAGGTGACCTTGTGAAGGTATAACATAAACATATAATAGTAGAGGAAATTTTCACATTGTTTTCTCTATCCAGACCTCTCTTATTACAACAATTTAGGTTTCTTGATCATGATATTCCATATTCTATGACTATGAGATATTGCATTATTGTTACCCATTCTTCACTCTTCTATCCTCTCCCTTTGCCACATGACATTGTTGTTCCTTTCACTATACCCCACTCCTTGGATTTAGACTAAGTCATGTGACTTTCTTTAGATCATGGGATATTGTAACACTGGCACAGGCAGAATGAACATGTACATGAGATATGTTTGTGTTTTGAGATTTATTTCTTGAGATTCTGTCATAAGAAGGCTATCAATCATCTAGTTGCAAGCCCTGGTCCAAGGAGAATAAGAGACACATGTGACAGACATGGATACAACTTGTAGCTTAGAACTGACATTAAACTTTATTAAATTTCATCTATGTTCCTGGGAAGCAGCAACAGTTAAATAAAACCCCCAACATTTTGTGTTCCAGAAAATGACTTGCTGCAAAGAACCACTCTTCTCAACATGGTTTAGGTAAGACTCTTGGACACTCTCCCTCGTTTACCTATGACCAGACCAAACACAGATCCTCCAAATGTCCATTCCTTCCATTATAAATGATTAATTGAATGTTTGTACCCACCGACCAATCTGAACAAAATTCCAGCTTGATCAGACATTACTTAACTAACCTTTTCTCTTTTCTCTAGCTCCTTACATTTTGATCCACCTTCAGCCTGAGATACAACCTTTCCTTTATGACCCTACTTGAATAAGCTGACCACTAAAAGAGACATTCTCTGATAAACTGTCTAAACATGCCTTGTGCTTTCTACACTTGTTTAATCCTCCCTGTAAAAGAAAAGCCCTTTTCTGCCAGAGACACTTTCTCTTTGTGACATTTGCAGATGTTATACTTGGGGTGTTGTCTCTGTTGCAATAGCATCTTTACCCCTATTGTAATAATCTTTTTGAATAATGTATCTCCTTACCTAAGTCCAGATTTGTTTTTATTTAACAGCTTTCTGGGGCTGTGACTCAGATGGCGTACTAACCACCCCTCAGACCCTGATGTCTTCACTCAAGTAGTAATTCCACTTTCTTGGCTTTCTGCACCCTTGCCCAGCTGGAGAAATCCAGATCTGTGGTCGTGAGTTATAACTCCTCATCCAGAGCTCCAGACATTGTCTGTTGTAGTATAGTCAGGAGTTATTTGGACTTATTTGGATCTTTGAGGCATAGAATTTTTTCTTCCCCTTCTGTAAAGCCTCTTCTGTTTTTTACAAGCTCCTTTAACCACATGGATTATGGGGGCAGTCACACTGATTCCTTAAATCCACGTTTAGACAGGAGTACATCCTCATCTTCCCAGTCTGGGGATTGGAATTGTGTGAGGAAATTAATTAAGCAGTGCTCTCTCCTGGCTCCATTAGGGTCCTATCTCTGATTGAATTATCTAATCCCATGGGTAACTCTCACTCTTTTCACTGATTTTGGTGACTACTTGCTTTACTATTATGGCACCCATTCTGTTAAATATCTTCAAACATGGAAAATTTTACCAAAGATAAGTCAGAATTAACATGGATATCATGGGAAACTTGGACACTTCTCAAACTGTTTCATCTAAGACTTCTTCCTTCCTATCACTCCCTTTCCTTTCTCCTACATTCCACCTTCTTTTCAGCTCCTTCAAATCCTTTGGTCTATTCTCCTGTAAAATCGCTCTTTCCTCCAGCCCTCTGTCCACTTCTTCCAGACTTTTCCCTCCACACAACAGCCCCCGAACTAGAGTTACTCCAGCTTCAGGCTCCTCCATCCTCATCAGGGGCTATCAAGGGGCTCAGGAACCCCAAGAACAACCACTTGAGGCTAAAAGGGTAATTGGGAACAAGTTAGATATTTTATACCCCAAGATGGGCTTTGGAGACACCCAAGTGGTCATCTGGTCTCCCTTTAGTTCCTCACTCACAACTGAGTCCACAGCTTCCAAGAGGTTACACATCAGAGCACAGGAAATCTTGAAGGTCTCCTTCACTAGTATTGGTGGGAATGTTACTAAGCAGGTAAGCTCAACTTGTCCCATCTTCCAGAAATACAAGCCTGGTATAAATGCTAAGGTGGAACAGAACAAAAGAGGTCTTTTATATGAAGCAGTGAATTATATAATTAAGGCTATAAACTCTCCATTTTTGCCCGTCTTTCTATTATATGTGTATGTATGTATGTTATGTATGTATGATATTTATCAACCTCCAGTTGGTATTACCAAATTATATAATAAGATTACTTTTAAGAGCTCTACTCTAGAAGATTTGTTCAGAATCACACACTTTTATAAATGCAATATTCCTAAAATTTCCAGAAATTAAATATATTTAACTTTCAATATCTTATAGAAATTAACCCAAGTATTTTAAGAATTCAATTTCATATAATTTATGTAAATCTTAGGCAGTCTCATTTAATATTGTTGGTTTAATAAAAACAGTTTTGTCTACTGAGTTATCAGTGTTAAATATAAAACAAGAACACACTTTTATTCTATGTCTTAAATTTCCACAAATCCAACACATGAAAAATGCTATGCACCTCCCTTATTGTATGAAAAGTTTGTTCTCATCCTTCAGTTTTTTGGCTTAATTCGCCATTCAGTGAGTACTTGCCTAGTACCCTAACTAACTTAGATAGCAAGACATTCTTAATTTCTGACACTGTTTTACATTATAGTAGTTATATGAAATTAAATTTGTAAAAATTAGTTTTTAATCTAGTTTTACTCTTTCTCAAACACCAAATGAAAACCCTCTGAGGGTAGAGACCATGTTAAATTTGTTTATCCATGGTCAAGCATAACAGCTGACCATTTACTACATAAATGTGTGAAAATACATTCTGTAAATTATAATATAATTTTTATTTGAATAGACATATTTTTATTTTAAAATGATAATTTAGTAAAAAATTATTGTCTTTGTCAGTAAAACACATGAAGCTTGGCTATTCAAATCAAATAGCACAGCCAAGAAACCAGCTAGAGACAACTTAGCATTGATACATGCAATGTACTTAGGAGATAAATAGTTGTTTGATCGTTATCTGTGCAAACTTTGACCAGCAAAGTGACAACAAATAGGACAAGAACAATTCAGTCAAAGCATTCAAGTTAGTTGTACATGTGGATATAGGCACGATCTCTTCCCTGCCTGTTCTTTTTAATGATAGTTTTTGAAATCTATAAATCTTCTACCGTTTCCACATAAGCATTCAGAGAAGCAGTTATTGAAAAAAATCCAATTTCCTATAATGAATCTTGAAACAATACATTGGATTTTGTCTTCTCCACCCATTAGTAATTGAAACTTTAATGATGACTTGTTTCAATCTGATGAGCTTCTGATAGAATTGTCAGTCTTATTCTGAGAGTTGTATGCTTTTTTTTCCCTCTGATATTAACAGAATAATTTTCCAACTCTTGAACTAAGATTGAAGAGAAATACTCTGACCTTGATTACAGACTATGCATTTATTGGCAAATATGCACAATCTTTTAAATTTTTTTATTGTTGACAAGAAAAAATTAAAATATATGTTACCAGGTATACTTTAGCAATATACATCATTATGCTTTTACATAGCATTTTATAACTGTCCTAACTTGAGTGTCTTTCCTAAATCTGTGATAGGAGGAGTAATAACTGAACATAACTGTCTCAGAAGGATATTGCAAGCATCAGTTAGACAATGAATCTATAGATTGTCTAGTTTATTTATTACTAGCAATCAATCAGTTACATTTTTAGATGTCAGGCTTAATGAATATATAAAAAATAAAATTATTTTTACTTATAAAACAATTCTGTAATTTTCATCAAGAATTTAAATAATAGACTTCCAAGGAAAATGGCAGACTAGAAGGATCCTTGACTCACCTCATCCTATGGATACAGTTGGATAACACCCATATCAGTGTAAATAATCCAGAAATGATATGAAGCCTGGCAGAACAAATTCTTCACAGCTACATGTGGAAAAGAGGCTACATCAAAGAGGATAGAAAGGGCAGACACATAGTGCAGAGCCAAACAAACCCCCAGGACTGTCTGCAGGAGACAGCAATGTGGCAGGCACAGAGAGGAGAGAGGAGCAGACATGCTAGGCACCCTAGGCACTAGGGACCCCCCACTAGGAAGACAAATATTCATAACATTTGGCTTTGAAAACCAGAGTGGACTGGCTTCAGGAATTCTTACAGTCAGTGGTGCTTAGCACTTGGAACTTTAAAAATCAGCAGGCTTGGCTGTGGAAGAGCTAGAAGGTGATAGGAAACTGAGTTCCCACCTTTCAGGAACAGTACAACAAACAATCCCACTGAGCTAAAGCATAGATAAAGTGGTTTGAGAAATGACTGTGTATATGGGAAGGAAATTGATTTACTTATATCAGAGCCTGTGCTGAAGGGGCAGGGATCTGTGGGAGACTTCTCCAAGGATAAAAGGACACTTGTGGGAACCAGTGCAATGTGAGCACTCTCCCTCTAGCTTGCGAACAGTGAATCCTGTCCCCACAGGCTTCTGCCAGTCTGCCTGATTCAAGAAGGCTGCCTCAGCAGGAATTTTCCCAAGTAGGTGCAGGGTCCCTCCTATAGTGAACCAGTATGGACCTTGGTGGCACAGTGCACCCTGCCCCCATGTTCTCCTACAGACCTGACCCTTACAATACTTCCTTGGCCAGAGGCCATCTAAAGTGGTGCCAAATGTCTGACAGTTTGTAAGCAGCCCAGACAGGGGTCAGCACCACTCCAAAGTGACTCCTTCCCAAGGGAAAGGATAAAATAACCACACATACCAGTCTAACTGGAGCCTCAGCAGTGGGCTGGGGGCAGACATCTGCTCTGAATTTAGGTCCCACCCACAAAAAGCTTCTCAGAGGACAACACAAGGAAAGCATCTTGAGGTTTGCTACCACAGCTCTGGCAAACACCTGATCTGACTCAATTCAAGACCTACGTGGCCACAGACTGGCTTACTAACAACATAGGGACCAAGCCCTGCCAACAACAGACAAGGAAAGCCAATGCAGACAACTGAACTGAAGACAAACATGGCTCAGCCACAACAACTGGGCACACATAACACACATAGGAGACACCTAAAGTGCCAGGTTCTGGTGAACAGGAGACACTGCACTGCAGGGTACCACAGGACCTTTTCTTCTGAGATGACTACTTTCAAAAGCAGGAAACATAGCTGACTTTCCAAACACATAGATATACACAGAGTTAGACAAAATGAAGAGACAGAGGAATATGTCCCAAATGAAAGACCATAACAAAATCACAGCAAGAGAGCTAAATGAAATGGAGATTGGTAATATGCATGATACAGAATTTAAAGTAATGGTCACAAATATATTCACTGGACATGAGAAAAGTGTGGAGGACCTCAATGGGACACTCAACAAAGAGATAGAAAACATAAAAAACAAACCAATAAGAGATGAAGAACACAATAACTAAAGTTAAAAATACACTAACAGTATAGATAGAAGACTAGGGGAAGAAGAACAGATCAGCAACCTGGATGACAGAGTAATGGAAAACAATCAAGCTGAGTAGGAGATAGAAAAAAGAATAACAAAGAAAATAGATTCAGGAACTTTAGCAACACCCTCAAGCATATTAACAGTCACATTATAGGGATACCAGAAGGAGAAGAGAGAGAAAAGAGAACAGAAAATTTACTTGAAGAAATAATAGCTAAAAATTTCCTGAATCTGGGGAAGGAAACAGAAACCAAAACAAGGAGGTACAGAGAGTCCCCACCAAAAATGAACCCAAGGCAGTCCAAATCAAGACACAGTACTTAAAATGGCAAAAGTAGTGATAAAGAGAGAATTTTAAAAGCATCAAGAGAAAACAAAATAGTTATATATAAGAGAAACACCATAAGATTATCAATTAATTTTTCAGCAGAAACTTTGCAGGCCAGAAGGGAGTGGCATGATTTTTCAAAGTGCTGAAAGAAAAGAAAAAAAAAAAGAAAGAAAGAAAAGAAAAGACAGAAAGACAGAAAGAGAAAGAAAGAAAGAAAGAAAGAAAGAAAGAAAGAAAGAAAGACTCAACCTGCAGCTAAGAACACTCTATCCAGAAAGGCTATCATTTAGAATAGGACAGAGTTTCCCAGACAAAATAATTCATGACCACTAAACTAGCCCTTCAAGAAATGTTAAGGAAACTCTTTGAGTGGAAAGGAAAGACAATAAGCAGAAGAAAAATAGGAGCATAAAAGCATTAAAATTAAGTATATCTATAAAAATAAGTCAAAAGATTCATAAAATAAAAGGATGTAGTGTATGTAGTATATCTAAAACATGGGCAGGGGGAGAAGAGTAAAAATTTAGTGCTTTTAGAATGGGTTCAAGTTAAGTGACTATCAACATATACAGACTACTAGATGCATCAAATATTATATTTTAGTGCTTTTAGAATGGGTTCAAGTTAAGTGACTATCAACATATATAGACTACTAGATGCATCAAATGTTATATATAAACTTAGTGGTAACCACAAATCAAAAACTGGTAATAGATTTGCAAATATTAGGGAGAAAGGAATCCAAGTATATCACTAAATAAAGCCAGCAAACTGTGAGGGAAGGGAGCAAGAGAAAAAAGGAACAGAGAAGAACTACAAAAACAACCATAAAACAAGAAAAAAATGGCAATAAGTACATATCTATCAATAATTACTTTGAATGTAAATGGAAAATATGCTCCAGTAAAAAAACAGGATGATGGAATGGATAAAAAACCAAGACCCTTCTATGTGCCTCCTACAAGAGATTCATTTCAGTCTTTACACACATGCAGATTAAAAGTGAAGGGATGGAAAAGTACTTATCATGAAAATGGGGTAAAAAATAAGCTGGGACAGCATACTTATATCAGAGGAAATAGACTTGAAAATACAAACTTTAACAAGAGACAAAGAAGGACACTATATAATCATAAAGAGAACAATCCAACAAGTAAATACAACAATTGTAAATACTTATGCATCCAACATGAAAGCATCCAAAAACATAAGAGAGTTAATAACAAACATAAAGGGAGTAATTGATACTAGCACAATAATAGTATGGGACTTTAACACCCCACTTATATCAATGGATAGATCAAACAAAATCAATAAGAAAACCAGTGGCTTTAAATGACACACTGGATGAGATGGATCTGACAGCTATATTCAGAACATTCTTCCCTAAAACAGCAGAATCCACATTCTTCTCAAGTACCCATGGAACATTCTCCAGAACAGATCATGTATTATGCCACAAAACAAGTCTCAACAAATTCAAAAAAACTCAAATCATACCTTGTATCTTTTCTGACACACGATGCTTGAAACAAGAAATCAAATACAAGAAAAAATCTGTCAAGAACACAAATAAATGGAGACTAAATAACATGCTACTAAACAATGAATGGGTCAGTGAAGAAATCAAAGAGGAAGTAAAAAAAATCCATAAAGAGAAATGAAAATGAAAACACAACAGTCCAAAACCTTTGGGATGCAGTAAAATCTGTTCTAAGGGAAAAGTTTATAGCAACATAGGCCTATCTCAAGTAGCAAGAAAAAATCTCAAATAAACAACCTAACTTTACACTTTGGAATGAAGCTTTGTCTTTCCATATTCTTCTCTACGCTTCTATTTATAATATCACTCAGAGCCACAAATACTATTTCCATCTGCCCTTTTGTATTGACTTACATTGAATACCATTGAGACCCTCAAGATTAGCTTAAAAGTAAAATATTAACCCGCAATTTCATAGAAATTCTAATAAATAAAATAAATGGAGATGTTTATAGATTAGAACTGCAAACTCCCCAATTTTACTGTATGTTCTGAAACAGACTTTCCATTTGTCATCCACAATTTTGACTAAACACAATCAGGTATTACTGACTAGACAAGGTTAATATCTACTAGATAGTTGGACCACTGACAAAAAATGGCATATCTGATGTAAACATTTATGTTAATGCAACAGAAAAATAAGAATTGTGTGACAAAACAAATTGTGTATATTCTTTCCATGGAAATTTTATTTTTTCTTATGTGGTTACTCAAGGAAATTGCTAATTATGAGGTCTCTGATCTCTTTATTTGGCTGTACTTTGGAAGCAAGGAATTATGCCAAAAAACACATTCATGGTCTTCATTTAAAATACTAAGAGCTTATCCTAATAACCACCTTTCTACGCAAAATAAAACTTGTAAGTACAGAAGAATAGCTTCATCAGAAATCTTGACAGAAAAAATAATTATCCTGGAGTTCATACCGATGGGGCCCCAAGGTGTATCAGCAAAGAGCTATGTAGTTCCTGCTAAGAAAAAGAAAGAAAGAAAGAAAGAAAGAAAGAAAGAAAGAAAGAAAGAAAGAAAGAAAGAAAAGAAAGAAAGAAAGAAAGAAAGAAAGAAAGAAAGAAAGAAAGAAAGAAAGATAGATATTGCCGTATTTCTGGTGCTTTATTCACATCCAAACAGTTACATTAAACTTTATTTATTAAATATCTCCTGAACAATAAGTCCAGTGATGGTAATAGTATATAACAAAGCTCTGAGATAATCAAAACTGCTGTTTACATCCTGATGAGGTCTGATTTTACTTAACACCAATTCCTTTCAAACCTTCTTTCCTCCTTATAGTGAAGACACTCCTTCTAGTAGCTAATGTAAAAAAAAAGCTTGAAACTGAGATGGTCAGGATGAGAAACACACAGCACAGTGCCATTAATATCTCATGATGGAAAGGGTTTAGATCATGACTGAAAGAGGGAACCAAGTTTGGACCCACTGGATAGATGAATCATTGGACTCCCTGTGGAGTTTTTGGGTCTGTTATACCAGCTGGATCCAATCATAGGACTTGTGTTAGAATGCTCTTAAATTATGAAAAAAAAATTAAGATAACTTGGAAATTTAAAATCTGTTATTTCTCCATATATTTTCATCACCTTCTCTATGTCAAGAATCGTTACCACTTACTATTTTTTTTTCCTTGAGGATAACCAGCTCTTGTCACAGCAAGCAAAAGAAAATGAAAGATGTGAGTTTGAAACAATCTATGGTATTTGGATAAGAGAACACATGGTTTAGAAAACAACCATAACTCAGTAATTATAAATCTACAGCAATGATGAGAGTTTATCAGTTCCACTCAGTAAGTTTTAAATATTGTTTCCCTGTACTATTTCTACATGAAAGGATGTAATATGCTCCCATAGAGCTTGCTTGACTTATTGGGAAAAATAATATGTATTTTGAAAAATGAGCTCTGTGAGCATTGATGAAAAAGAACTAAGCAAGCACAGAAGGAATGGTTACAGTCGGCTGCGCAAATAATGCATTAGAAATCTGTTCCCATTCAAAAACACAAGTAAAAATTTTCTAATAGCACCCCAAATGTTAATTCTTAAACTCTTCCTCAATTAGAAATGTCACAATCATTTTCTACTTTGAAGATAATTAAATTAATCATTTTGAATTTAGAAGAGACCCAGTTTTTAACTAATGATATTTTAAAATGGATTTCAGCATAAGAAAATTATTTCCCGGTAAATATATATATGTTAAACTCTCAGTTCATGTATTCTATTATAGAATTCAGGAGTTTAGAAATTTGGGTTTAAGTTTAAAACTAAAAAACTGGGTTCAAAAATATCCTATAAGTGAACCTAGTGAACCATTCAAATTGGGTTAACAGGAAGTTAATATGAATTAATAAGATAATTTCACGATAGGACAATTGTGAAATTAAAAAGTGTAAAACATGCTTAATTTCAATAGCAATTTAGCCAAAGGTAAACTTAATGTCCCTCCATATTTTTAGAAATTAATAGATAAAAGTAATTTTCAAACATCATAAAACAAATTTTAAATAGTCAATTTTAGGGGCTAGTATACTGTTTTCTCCTAATATAATTATCATAACTTACTTAGTGTATTCCTTTTCTTAATTAGTCTTTTCCTTCAATTTGTAAGAGGTGGGCTCAGTCCAATCATTTCACAGTATACAGTAATAGTTTAACAATAAAAGTCAAATTACAATGCATGATTCATGGTATAAGTTTTTAAAGTACTAGAAATCATCATTCATTACCCATTATTATTTCATTCTGCAACAAAAGTTATCAATTCAGTATCTTTTTTTTCCATTTTCTGAGTTATTTTCTTCTCTTATCTCAAATGGAAGTAATCCTGACTTATTGAGGTTTTCAAAGTCTGTCAAAATTTCATTTCTTTATACTTTTCTACCTTTTAAATAATAAAAAAAAACTTCTAATTTCAATTTAGGAAAAGAATCATTCTTATTATTATTCCTTTAATATCTTAATGATGCCTTTCTGAAAACTCATATCTTAGTATCTAATTTTAGTACTAGTTTAGGAAACTAGTTTAGTTTAGGAAACTAGTACTAGGAAAATCTAAGGGGTTGTATGTGCTTGCTTGTTTGTGTGGAAGCAAGCACACACAACCCCTTAGATTTTACCTAGTGATGCCAGAAAATTGTATTTAAAGTTAAACCATGAAATTTTTGTGATTGTTCAAGCACCATGGAGGCTGCCTCCTTCCCTGGTCAAAGTAACCCAGGAATTGTTTATGGAGACCCTGTTTAGGAGAAATGTTCATTGTTTGGGAAGATGCCTGGATCCACTGCCCGAGCAGAGGAGCCTTACAGTTATAGTTCACAAGGTGGGATAAAAATGGTCCACTTGCACAATTTATCTTGGAGACTTTACTCAGCTATGTATGCTATACTTTTTTATGAAAACTATAAAATCTATCCTCCAATTCCCTGACACTTTGTCTCTGTTCTCAATTTTAACCTAAGCAGAAATGTTTCCTACGTTGTGATTGCCCCTTCTGTGATATAAACTAAAATAAACTTCTAAAGAAAAAAGTTCTTTCTGCAAAATTCTGTTTCCAGTATCCAGTATGAACAGTGGAAAATGCTATCCACTTTTTTTCTATACCTATAGACTTAAGAAAAGAAAATATATGAATAAAAATAGAAACAGTATAGGAAATAGGTGGTTTCATTCTTGCATTTCCAGGGTATAGCAAATGGCTAATGAAAAGCAGATTATTTAAAATGACTGATGAGTAAATAAGTAAATTGAATATACAGATTTTCACATTTGATAACTTTCAGTTTCGATCCTAAAGCATCATACAAATATAATTACATAATGTCATTATGAATGATATGTAAGAACTTTATCAGATGATATGGAGTAGTTGGTGAGAACATGGGCTCTCAGAACAAGACTGCTTAGGTTTGAATCTTGGCTTTGGCACCTTATTTATGTGATCTCAGGCAACTTTACTCCTTGTATCTCAGTTTCCTCATCTGTTAAAGGGGAGTAAAAATCAATGGCTGAGGAGATGAGGATTCTGAGGTGCCTTTCTGGCAGGGAGGGAGGGTGGTGGGCATAACTGGGGGGATGAGGTTGCCCCTGGCCCTGGTCTCTTTACAATTTGAGTCAGTTTCAAAATGAAAGGTCTTTGAATATCTGCCTGCCCCTTTGTAGTTTTCTTTTCTGAGGTACTTCTTTTACAGGCCAGTAACTTGCTGAAAACCTCAGGTGCCCTCATATAAGCCATTTCTCTAGCCCACCTTGCTGGTGTTGCATGTAATCAGGAAGCCAGAAACCACAATTGAAACAAAAGCCACTGCCCAACTTACAACTGGTTTCTCCACAAAGATCAGACCAAACCAGTCAGAGCTGCCATGGACTCAATTCTTGATCTTTTACCTACTTTTCCCGTATTATTATGCTACAACTCATGCCCAGAGGTGGAGACATGCAAGTAAAACATATGTGTTTGAAGAAATATATCCTGTCAACTGTTTCTGTGTGCCAAACATCCTGTCTTTCCCCGTCCCTCCATACTTAGACATAACTCCTTTCCTGCTTCTGCCCTTTCAAAAACATTCTCTTGCCACAGTTCAGGGAACAGCCTGGCCTCTCTCTTACTAAGGCTGTCTCCCTCAATCCTGGGCATGAGCTTGCAGTAAACACTGTCAGTATAATCCTTGGCTTCCATGTCTGTTTCTTTCCATGAGAGTCAAAGAACACTGGGGTCGTTAACACCGACCTAGGTTTGTTGTAAGGGCGAAAATAGTTATCATATATAACATACTTAAAACTTAGCTAAAATATGAACACTAAAATGGTGACTTTAATGAAATTTTTGGCTATCATGGAGGGGAGGGCAGTTTGATCATTAAAGCAGGGTTCAATGTTTTCTTTTAAGAAAAATGTCCTTAAAGGGCACCTGGGTGGCTTAGTTAAGCATCTTATTTCACTCAGGTCATGATCTTGGGGTTCGTGAGTTTGAGCCCTGCATCAGGTTCTGTGCTGGCAGCTCAGAGCCTGGAGCCTGCTTCAGATCCTGTGTCTCCCTCTCTCTCTGCCCCTCCCCTGCTCACACTCTGTCTCTCTCTCTCAAAAATAAATAAACTTAAAAAATGTACTTAAACTAGTAGAGATGTTTACTCTTATGTCATTTCCTCTACACTCACATACTTCCAGCAGTAAGTGACAAGCTCAGCTTTTGCTGTACTTTCTCCCAGCATGGTTCTGTTGATGATTTCTTGGTTTAAGGCCCAGTTCTAATGTGATGAGAAAGTATCACAGGGATTTACAGAAAAAAATGAGAAGAGAAAATTAATGTTTGAACTTGAAGTTAGTACATGTCTATCAAGGAACTTCACAAGTAAGTGATATAAAGTACCACAGGTTATTAAATGAGAAAAAAATATCATGCAAATTGAGCTTTATATGGAATCCATATATAGTAGCTGAATGCAATGTGTACTTGAAATCTACCATAAAAACAAATATTGTTCAAAAACCGGAATTTTCTCTTAAGTGATATCCTTAAGCTTCTCCTGGTATCAGCTGCCTGCTTCTCAACTCACCCCAGTATCACCGTCAGGGCTTGATTTCCTACCTCCAAGCATCCACCTTCATACGTATTAATTAATACCCTCTGGTATTACTGCCTCATGGCTTTGCCTGTTTATCTCACCTGGTAGCCTTTATGCCTCCTTTTGACCACTTCATTCTGAAAGTATGTGAAACTTAGTAAACAACATACTATACAACATGGACAAGTTGTGCATTTCTGAATGATTCCAATCAAAGAAACCAATTTTGTTTTCCACAGAAAAAATCAAGATATTTAAATCTATGGTAAATCCTACACAAATGATTACTCAAAAATAATGGAAATTGTTATATCAAAATCAAATTAAGTCATCCTGAAATCTCAAGTAAGTGAATATTATGTGTTTATATCACATAGTGAGCCCTTCTAATTTACATATTATTGTGCTAGTTTTACTATACCAGCTGAAGTAGAATAGACATTGTGCCAGCTTTTAAGGAACCTGTAATCACAGAGATAATAGCAATTATCATGAACAGGAAATAAGAACCTGTAGAATAAAAGCCATTAGCTGTACGTGCTATAAGAAAATTTCTAATCTATGTAGTGTATAAGTATACTATGACTGAAGTTCTAAGTGTTATGTAACTACACGGGAGGAGTGTGAAATACAGACTAGTGACTTGAGATGCAGAAACCGTTGATAAATCATCCTCTGATCTTTCTAGGCAATCTTCATAGCACGTGGGATAAGGTGGTTAGGTAGATAAAGACAGCCAAGTATTTCAAACCTGGGTTATTATTCTAGAAAGTAGACTTCTCTAAGAGTTAAAAAGATGAAGAGAGATTTAAGCTTATACAAGGAGATGAGAAAAAAGATAAGATGGGAATCCTGAGGAAGGATTTTCTATCAGAAGGAAATGCACTATTTAAACTCATTAATTAATCATTTGGAACTTGATACAACTATATTTAGCCCTTGAGTCTAAAGGAAAAGTTACCATGTCAGTCCTATTTGGAAGAGTAGATTAGTTTGAAATTTATTTAAATAAGGAGATTTATAGAATCTGGCCAAAACATTACAGAAGAATGGATTTCCTGAATATACTTTTTCAACAAATCTATCTGTCTTTATCTATAAAGAGATAAAAATTTGACCATTTTTGCCCCAAATGTCCATTTTTATCAATTTGAAATTATATATATGTATCTAATAATTAATTCTATTCTAAGATCTTGCTGATGGGAATTTAAAACTTCTCAATACGCAGTCTTTCCCCATTAAATTATTTGGCTATTGCTGAATCTCTCCCTATTAAAAAAAATACACCTTACAAGAGGCTATTTATTTATTTATTTATTTATTAGAAGGAGAGACTGAGAGTGCAAGTGTGGGAAAAGAGCCGAGGGAGAGAGAGACAATCTTAAGAAGGCTCCACTCTCAGCATGGAGCCCAACACAGGGCTCAGTCCCATCACCCTGGGATCATGACCTGAGCCCAAATCAAAAGTCAGATGCTTAACTGACTGAGCCATCCAGGTGCCCCATGACAGGCTTTTAAAATTAGCTTTTGTAGGTAATGCTAAAGAACTGTTAGCTACTGAAACTGTTATTTCAGGATATGTGGTTATCAGTCTCTAATATTAATAAAAATAGCATTCTGCATAGAATATAAGTTCTAATATTTTAAAGTTTCTTGGTTCATGCAACAGACCTATGAGGTATTTGGAGCACTTCAGATAGACTTAAATGTGTGCAAAACAGAAAGGAATATTCATTATTCCCATTACCCATTCCTGTATTTCTAGAGTGCAAATACAGGGCAGCCTGCTTATTTCATTTACATGACCCAGGATGGCTTAGTGGAAATAACAGTCAAAATGCATCTTACTTTAGTGGGCACTGAAATGACCAAAATCAATAACAAACTATAAAAGCATTCATCAATCTTATATTCTCCTGATAAAAGTTGCAACATTTAAGAATCAGAATAAGAAGGCTATGGAACTTCTTTCTTCTGAGAATATGCTTCTTTAAATAAGAATTCTCTGCTATTCACTTTGGGACATGAAAGAAAGGTTGTGTTTATTTGTTTGTTTGTTTCACTTTTAGGATTTTTCTTCTCCTTGTTTAGTAATTAGTATCATCTGAGGGTATTTATTTCCTTAGAAACTGGATTTTTTTTCTGGTTTAACCCTGGCAGATAACTATTAATGGAAAAAAATTTAAACCATATATATATACATATGTATATATAATATATATATATATATATATACACACACACACACACACACATGTATGTACATATATATATAAATTTCAAATGTCAGCACATTTGCTGATAATGTAGGTTTTCATATTTAATGTGTCATAATTTTATTGATTAAATATGCAACTCTTTGACAGTTGTTAATAAAACATTCACTATTTACATAATACCACCTAATGGTTGTATAGCATATAATCATTTTTAAAGTATTTTTAACATGCATTATTTCACAAATATACATGCAGTAATATCTTATTGTCCCTAATCTTATCACAGGAGTAAACTCACTTTGGTCTTGCTAGGTTCACATGCGTAGTAAAGCTTACATTGTATATGATATAGCCAATCCACCCCTGGTAACCCCAGCCCCTTAAACTTTTCTTTTATCCATTTCCCATATTCTCCTCTTCATTCCTGAATATTAATAGACCATATGCTAGCGAGAATTTGTTTCATAGAAACTTGTTTTTATAATTTTAGAAAAAGATAGAATTGCTACCAATTACAAATGTTCAAAAACATTCTGTTGAAGGTTTCTTTTGGTAGCCTATATTAAGTGGACAATTAGGTTTCTACATTTTGATTCAAGGTCAAATTACTCATGCCAGAAAATAATTTCTTAAAAAAATTTTTTAGAGTTTATTTATTTTTAAGAAAGAGAGAGAGGGCATGAGTGGGTGAGGGGCAGAGAAAGAGAGGGAGACACAGAATCTGAAACAGGCTCCAGGCTCTGAGCTGTCAGCACAGAGCCCGACGCAGGGCTCGAACTCATGGACCGCGAGATCATGACCTAGGCTGAAGTTGGATGCTTAACCAACTGAGCCACCCAGGTGCCCCCAAAATAATTTCATAATAATACCTCATATATGGATCTTGTTTTAAGATAGAAAAATAGCTTTGCTATCACGTTGGATATTGGCAGCAACACTAAGTTATCATTTGTTTGTTTTGATGAGGAATGGCTTTCAGAAGAGTTTAGTATAAAAGTTTGGGCATTATCGTCATTATATAATTAGGCAAGATAGAAAATATCTCCATTTTACTGAGGTCTGAAGCCTCATAGCTAACCACAATTATTCTAGTTCACTTTACCAAGCTTAGCTCCATCTGCTTCTAATTAATTTCTGGTTACTTTCTCCAGTCGCCAATAATTGAATATGTTGGACCAAATAACAACATGTGAAAAGAATTCTAAGTAGCACAGAACTAGGCTGGAAACTAGTCCATGGATCTTTGTCTAGAAAATATCTAAAATTTTAATTATATTATATTTCATTATAAACATAAATTCAAGGTAAGTTTACATTAAATAATCTATTAATTTATTTAATTACAATGAAGGCCAAATCTTATACGTTTGTTTCTATAAATGAGAGGTCTACATATTTATTTTTATAATTTTGTCACATATATATACTAGCTTTAGAAAATGAACCGTGGCTGTTATTTTTCTAGACCTATCTTGGAAACAAATAAAAATATAGCTAGATACCACAGACAACACACATACACACACACACACACACACACACACACACACAAACACACATATGTAGATGTATACATATTTTACCCCTTGAATTATTATTAGTCCACTCAGATTTTCCAACGCTTCCCTTACACATATTAGCAAACTCTTTGTCCAGATAATTGGTGGGTAAGAATTATCTAAAGCAAATAGTGAGATTATTTACTGGTATATTGACTTATCTTCCTGGGAAATCATTTTCTGAAAAGAGATAACTCATATTGACATATGTGATCCTAGTTATCAGTGCTCATGATCGAGTAATGTTCATTCAAGTGGTCTCAATTCTTAGGTCACAAACAAATCCTCGCGGTTCTGGGCAGATAAAACAAATTAGTTAATGAGACCAGACATCTAAAAATAAAGAGCAGAAAGAATTCTGAGAATCTGGGGACTGTATCCATAACCAAAGGCAATAAAACAACAACAAAAACAAAATACCATGTAAGGGGAACAAAATTTATCTGCTATCCAAATATGCCATCAGGGTACCAGTTTATTCTATCTCATTTACAGTATACTAAATTCAACTTTTCATCTTCTAACCATTCTTCATTACACTATAGTCTGTTGTCTATCTCTCACCAATATAAAAAACAAACAAACCAATAAACCACAACAACCGCAAAAACTTTTCATGCTAAAACATAGAATGATCTCATTGGTTAGCTCAATGACCCTTTTTGGAATTTCAATCTCATTTGACTTATCATCAGCATTTGGCATAGTAGTTTTATTTTTTAAATACTGAATTCAAACTAATGACTTAAAAATAAAATACCCTGTCTCTTACTTATTTAATTTTGAGCATGAAATAATTATTACCATTAAATGTTCTGAACTGTTACCTCTTACTTATCTTCTAAGTGGATTATAACTTCTTACCTTTGCTTATACAATTCACGTATTTTTCCATATAATGTCGCTACTCATGAGAACAGTAGCTGTTACTATTCATTTCTTTGCTACGCAACACTGAATGATATTCAAGTTCTATACTGGTTGTTTTCAGTCTTGGATCTTAGAAGAAGCAAATATTGGTTTTTAAAAAATGCCTAAATTAACTCCACAGAAACTCTGATTTCATTGACTTAATATGTTTCTGGTTATCATTATCATTTTGCTATCATTATTATTTTTTTTTTTCGTGGAGTCACGGTATAAAATGGATTTCTTTTTTTTTTATATATGTCAATATATTGTTTATTTTTTTTAATATATGAAATTTATTGTCAAATTGGTTTCCATACAACACCCAGTGCTCATCCCAAAAGGTGCCCTCCTCAATACCCATCACCCACCCTCCCCTCACTCCCACCCCCCATCAACCCTCAGTCTGTTCTCAGTTTTTAACAGTCTCTTATGCTTTGGCTCTCTCCCACTCTAGCCTCTTTTTTTTTTTTTTTTTTTCCTTCCCCTCCCCCATGGGTTGTGGTTTATATCATTATTTTTTTAAATCTTTAGGTGATTATATCTGAGACTGAAAGCTCCTCCAAGCTCTGGGGTTACAGATACAAAAAAGACACGCTTCTTTATTGGGGGAAGTTATTAAATCTCTTATTTTTCTCTTTCATCTTAAATGCATAATGAATAGTCTCCACATAATTTGCTTAAGGGATCCTTAGTGGAATGCAACCCTACATTTCATTTTGCTTTTTATTTCAACTCACTTAATATGCATAGATACTTGAGTCAAACACCCATTATGAAACAGTTTTGCAAAGAGTTCCCATTGATGTAACCATCTCTATGTCGTCACGTCACGTGTACCATATGTCACTGATTTGTTGATCTTGTTACAATATAATGCTACTATGAATAAGAACGTGCCAATATTTAGTAAAATAATGGCTTTGGTTCTGCAAATTTCATTTTTTTTTTCTCTCAATATTTAAAAAATGTGTACATTTTACCAAATGCAGAATGATGCACTGGGAAAACAACAAATTAAAACATGTTCCTCATTCCCCTTTGAGAGCATTGTCATTAATACATGCATATTTACTTCCATTTGACTTTTCCCAAAAAGAATGAAGAACAATGAACACTCATGTACTTATCACTCTGCTTCAACAACTGTCAGTATTTTACCATGCTTGTTTCATCTATCCTTCTAGCACCTCTCTGTGGTTGGAATATTTTAAAGTGAATTCAAGGCATTTTAACATCTCATCATAAATATTACATTATGCAGCTCAAAAACCCATTTCATTACACAAGTAAAATGTTATTATTATATCTAAGAAATCAAAATAATTATATACTGAATTTCCAGTCAGTATATAAATTCTCTCAACAGCTAATACATGAATTTTTATAAATCATTATTTTTTGGTACAAAAAAGGAAATCACTTGTCAAAATGATTATATCTTTTATATCATAAATTTATTTTAGATATTGGTTAATCTAGAAAGATTTCCTTCACTTTTTATTTTTTATTTTTATTGAATTGAAGTTGACTAAGTTGTATCTAAAGGCAGGGCCACACTCAGGTGGTATGGTGTGGTGTGGTGTGTGTGTGTGTGTGTGTGTGTGTGTGTGTGTATTTTAATTTCCTGCCCCATTGAAATGAATTATTTGTTTACTAGGTCCTTGTTTTTTTTTCCTAAAAAATTAATTGATTTATATTATGGCCTGAGTGCTAGGGTTGCCAGGACTATTATGTGGGTATATAAAATAAATGCACATTTTAAAGACAGAAATATAAACTAGAAGATCACAATAATTCTAACTCAACTTTTGATTATAGAAATTCAACTAATTTATTTTGTACTTTCTTTTATGTTGAGAATGTTCCTAAAAAATATAATTATAATTTTATTTGATGTATTCTACAACATATTTCCAAATAATATTATAATAAGAATATTATTAATAAGAATACTATTATATGATAAGAATACTGTAAAACAAAATCTAAATTCCTTTTCAGTTTTTTGTTTGCTTTTTGTTTTGTTTTTTATTTCTCAGATACAATTTTAGAGAAAAAATTAAGAATTTGGAATTGGCACAAGGGATTAGTGGTTCTTCTTCCAATGGTATGCTGGAGCCTCCTGGGATTATCTGATCCCATGGAGACATGAACCTTTATCTTTGACTAGGCTGTTTAACAACTCCACAGAAATAGAAATTAACTTATACAAAACTGAAAGCAATAAAAATAATTGTGTGCATATGAATACAAATTACTTGTGTGCAGTGGAATGCAAGTAATTATTGGTTAATGAATAAATCAGTTTTTACAAATTGACTTAAATGTTCTTTACTGAATATAAATATGAAGTTCTTTGGTTTCACCTTTGAACTGGTTATAACATCTTTCAGTTTTCTCATTTAATTAATTTCATAAACTATTTATATTTATTACAGCCATGATTTTAAATTTTTTGAAAAATTTTCCTTAAAATGAGGGAGAATGCATAGTCAAATGATATTTCTTTTCTTTGTGTTTATGACTCCGACTTGATGAAAAGTTATTTCATTTGTTTTCATTAGTTTTCAATTTTAGTAATTGCTTTATTTTTTATTTAATATTTGGGTTATATAAATGTTAATATAATTTCAATATTACAAGAATAAACTATAAGTCCAGATTCTACATTGATACCCTAAGATGGACATAAAAAGGACAAAAAAACAATCCTCAGGGGATTTGAAACCCAGAATCAAATAATCCTGAGTATTTATTTGTTTAATATTATCTGGGGGCTCCTGGGTGGCTCAGTTGGTTGAGTGTCCAACTTTGGCTCAGGTCATTATCTCACGGTTTGTGGGTTCGAGCCCTGAGTCTGGCAGGCTCTTTGCTGACAGGTCAGAGTGTGGAGCCTGCTTTGGATTCTCCCCCGTTCATGCTCTGTCTCTGTCTCTCTTTCAAAAATAAGCAAACATTTAAAAAAAAAACATTTTTAAATATTATCTGGAATTTCTGATATGCTACAGTGGTGCCCAAAATGTTTCATGTAGTAAAATAAATTCATCCAGAGTCTTAAAATATTGCTATAGTTTTTCACATACAATGCCCAACACTCAATAAAACAATCACAGGCATGGAATGGTCTTGACAATGTAAAACAAACAAACAAAAAACAAAACCCCAAAACAATAAAAACGAAACAAAAACAATAAAAGAAAAACAAAGGAACAAAAGACTTTAAAATAACAGTATTAATTTTTTGTTTTAGAGGGAGAGAAAGAGAATACAAAGATCTCTTGAGAGAGAGAGAGAGAGAGAGAGAGAGAGAGAGAGATCTCACTGTGAGATCATGACCTGAGCCGAAGTCAAGAGTAGGATGCTTAACTGACTGAGCCACCCAGGAGCCACAACAATATTAATATGTTTAAAGAAATAAATACAAGTCCAGATTTTGGAACAGATTAGGTACTATTAAAAAATTCTAAAGTGGGAAGATATGATAACTGAAATACATAATTCAATGGATTTTTTTTTGTTTTTTTTTAATGTTTTTATTTATTTATTTATTTATTTATTTATTTTTAATTTTTATTTTTTTTCAATATATGAAATTTATTGTCAAATTGGTTTCCATACAACACCCAGTGCTCATCCCAAAAGGTGCCCTCCTCAATACCCATCACCCACCCTCCCCTCCCTCCCACCCCCCCATCAACCCTCAGTTTGTTCTCAGTTTTTAATAGTCTTTTATGCTTTGGCTCTCTCCCACTCTAACTTCTTTTTTTTTTTCCTTCCCCTCCCCTATGGGTTTATGTTAAGTTTCTCAGGATCCACATTCAATGGATGTTTTAAGCAGTATGTAGAGCTGAAGACAAATCAGAAGTTGGAAGATTGGTTCAAAGACAGAAGTAGGGAGAGAAAACAGGATAGAAAATATCAAAAGGTAACAAAATTCACAGGAAATATTTTGCAAAGATCTGTCATGCCTTTAATAAGAGTCCTAATAAGAAATTAGAAGGAAAACGGAGAAGAAATATTTGAAGACAAAATACTTTACAACATTCAATTAATTATAAGAAACACCAAGCAATAGATTCAACAGGCACTACAAAACACAAGCAGGACAAATACAAAGAAACCTATGCCTAGATACCACATTATACATGATAAAACTGTAAAGACAAAAGCAAAAACCAAGTAGATGTAAGAATCTTAACATCAGCTAGAGAAAATGAAATATTTACTTTATAGGGTGACAAAAGGATTCACTAAACAGTAGAAACAATGAAAACCCAAATTCAGAATAATTATAATCACAGCCAACACAGAATTCCATATCCAGCAAAAATAGTCATCAAAAAATACAGAAACTTAAAGATATTCTTCAGACAAAACAAACAAAAAACAACTTAGAGAATTAATCAAAATTAATTTCTTCTTTTGTTTTTAAGTTTTTATCTATTTATTTTGAGAGAGAGAGAGAGAGTGCACAAGTGGTAGGAGGAACAGAGAGAAAGAGAATCCCAAACAAGCCCTGTGCTTTCTGTGCTTTCAGCTCAGAGCCCAATGTGGGGCTTGAACTCACGAACCATGAAATCATGACCTGAGCCAAAATCAAGTGTCTGGCACTTAAACTGACTGAGCCAACCAGGTGTCCCAAAATTAATTTCTTCTAAAGGAATACTAAAGATATCCGGTGTCTCAATATAAATGATCAATATACTAGGTTCACCAATTAAAAATTCAAAATATTGAAGAGGCAGATTCTTCCTAAAATCATCTATATTTTCAATCAAACCCAATCAAATGGATTTCCTGTGTGCATAGAAATAGGAAAGATAATTCTAAAGTTTATATAGAGAAATAAAATGTTAACACTAATCAAGATAAACATGAAACTGAAGAATAAAAATGAAGACACACTCTAAAACCTACCAAGGCTATAGAACTGTTGGCTTCCAGACAATCAAATATTCTGGATTGAGGAGTTATTATTGCTGGCTCTATGTTGAAAGCAAGCCAAACAAGAAGTTCTTCCTTCTAGTGTCTATCTTGCTCCCCTTATCAACAGAAACTAACAGGAAGTCAGCTGACAAAGGACAAAAGTAGATTGCTGAATCCTAGGCCCAGAATCATGAGGTAAAAAATATGATTATCATAACTCAGAATCTTAACTATATGCCCAAAAGACTTGAATGCAACATATGGGAACCAAAACAGGTCTGAAAAATATTTGCAGCCCCAAAAAAATGAAGAGTAGGGTTATGAAATATAGGATGATAAGTAAACTGTGGCATATTCATATAATGGAATTTTGTATAGCAATGAAATATGACACAATAAATTTGCACACATTGTATAAATGAATCTCACAAAATGTTGTGATAGAAATCATGCAAATAATAAGATTCCATTTATATAAAGTCTATATAGTGTTAAATTTGGAGAGGAGGATAGGGTCATGTTAGTTTCTTAGGGCTACCTAAATAGATTACCACAAACTGGGTGGCTTAAAACAAAAGAAATTTATTTCTCTACAGTTCAGGAGGCTGGAAGTGTGAAATACAGGCATTAACAGAGTTGTTTCTTCCTAAAGATGGTGAGGGAGAGTATACTCTGTGTTTTGCTCTTGACATCTGGTGGTTGCTGTCGACTGTTGGTGTCACCTTGACTTGTAGCCACATCACTCTGGTCTCTGCCTTCACCTTCATGTGGCATTCTCCCCTGTGTGTGTCTACGTGTCTTTGTTTTTCCTCCTTATAAGGATGCCAGATGGTGGATTAGGGGTCACCCTAATCCAGTGTGGCCTCATTATTATAATAAGCTTTTTCAGGCCTTATTTCCAAATAAGGTCATACTCTGAGATTCCAGATGAACACAGATTTTGGGGGGACATTAATAAACCCAGCACATGAGGGTCTTCTGGCGCTACTGCTAATGTTAGATATTTTGACCTGTAGAGTGGGTTCAGAAGCTTGTTCAGTTTATGATATTGCATAGGGCTGTGCATTTTGTTTTCTGTGTGCTGTTATCTTCAATAACTGATTAAAGATAAGGTGAAAAAATAAAATGAAATATCAATCTCACATGTTAGTAAAGATAAGGAGCAAAAGCAAACTACTTTCATACATTGCTGGTGTAGTTGCAAATCCACAACAATCAGATTGCAAAACCGTTTGGCACTATCTACTTAAGATGAAAGCATCCAAGCCCTATTACATAGAAATTTTGCTCTTAGGTGAAATGCTAAAATAATTGTGTACATATGTGAATGAAAGTACATGTAAGGAATATTCACAGTGGCAGTGCTCATGATATTCTAAATCTGGCAACATTAAAGAAGAATTTCAAGAATTTTTCCTTGAATTAGATTAATTCTTTTTTTTTTTTTAATGTTTATTTATTTTTGACAGAAAGAGAGACAGAGCATGAGCGGGGAGGGGCAGAGAGAGAGGGAGACACAGAATCCGAAGCAGGCTCCAGGCTCTGAGCTGTCAGCACAGAGCCCGATGTGGGGCTCGAACTCACAAGCCGTGAGATCATGACCTGAGCTGAAGCTGGTCGCTCAACCGACTGAGCCACCCAGGCACACCTAGATTAATCCTTGAATTAGAATAAATTGTGTTATACAACAGAAAAATCTACAATAATTTAAAACCTAGTATGAAAAGCTTAGAGTTTTGTTATATACAACATGGAATAATCTCACAACCATTGAGATGACAGAAATAAATCCAGATCCAAAAGGATAGACACTTTGGTTTCATTTAAAATTCAAAAATATCTCACTGCTGAAAGAGAGGGGGGGGTAGAGAGAAAGAGAGAGAGAGAGAGAGAGAGAGAGAGAGCACACTTGACAGAGAAGAAGACAGAGGCGATCTTGAAGTCTTTGGAGACAGAAAGAGAGTCAAAGGAAGGTCATCACTTGATAGTGGGGATTAGGAGACTTTGTAGTATTTTTATTGTTCTATTCCTAGATTGGATGTTGGTTACATAGGTATGCTCACTGTATGACAATGTGAATGCTATATTCAATATTGACTCACTTTGTATTCTATATAATTTTTAATAAGAAAATTAAGTAATCGAAAAAAATCTATAACAAGTACTTTCACAAGAATCTCACGTCCAGTACTTTCATCATTCTTGTCCTGTTTCCTCCCTGCTTTTAAATGCAATCATTTTTACTATTTTTAATCTTTCTACCATTTTTGTTTGTGAATCTTACATATATCCATATATACATATATCCCTATCTCTTGCACAAAATGCTACATGCGGTCTACAAAGTTCTATACCTTGATTCCATCACTTTATTACACATCTTAAAGATAAGATAAGTTCATATATGCATTCTATTTTATGTTATGTGTTACATTTCATTGTGCAAATGTACTATAGTTTATTCAGTCCAACCTGTTTGATAATAATTGTGTCATTTTCAATATCTTATTTTTATAAATAATAACTAAGTGAATACATTTGGACATTCTATATTTTTGTGAGTGTATATTTTGAATAGATTCTTATTAGAAGTAGGGTTCCTATGTCAAAATGTTAACGTAAATGTATTTTTGTAAGATATTGCCAAATTCTGATCTGTAGCAGATGTGTAACTTTACATGCTCATAAAAAATACATGAGAAGAAATGAGGGAGGAAAAAGTGCTGGATCAAACAGCTACTCAGTGAAGAATTTGTTCTTTACCTATCCCTCAGTGCCTAAGATAGTACAAAAATTTAGGATTTGACTTAGTACATGCTTAGTGAAAAGAAAATGGGGCAATTTATTTGTTTGTTTGTATGAACAGAAGACTTGCTATACTAAATGTTAAGAGGAATAATCCCTAAAAAAGAAATAGGAATTCTTGCTTCAAGAATGGTGGCAGTTTAATGACCAGTCAGTATTTGTTAAGAAAAATAACATGCTTTGAAAGCCACTTAAAAAAAATCCTGCAAACATATATGGATGTCTACCAATGCCTCAGCAAAATCCAGGCTGATAACTAAGTGAAATAAACAGAATGTGAGAGATGAGGGAAATGCCACTTAAAAGAAAAATTGTGTCTTGGCACATTTGGAACCCTTGAGGATTAAGAGATTCCTTGCATTTTCTAACAACAACAATAACAACAACAACAACAACAACAACAACAACAACAACAAAGATCTAAAGATACTTATCATACAAAGCCTAACTTTTTAGGTAAGAAACTGAATCTCAGAAAGAAAATGTGACATGCCCATGAAAACACAGGCAATTCCAAAATGCCCTGTGTCCTTGAAGAATGAATTACTGTCTCACAAGGCCAGTTCCAAACAATTCAGTTTTTAATACTTAGATATTCTGGGGATCCACTCTTTCAAGTCCCCAGATATATTTGTATTATATAGAATATATCAAAGAGAAAAAAAATATGAGAAGACTATTGCAGTTGTTTTCCAGCTGTTATCTTTAACAGAGCATGGAGCTAAAGGCTCAGTATATGAACAGTACATATTTTCTTTCCCTAAGATAAATAATAACGTCTATGTTACCATAATTTCTGGTTTCCTTGGCAACCCTTCTGTAAATTTGGAGATAGAAAATTTAAATAATATGAAGATAAGAAAAAGCTGTAAATAAAAGTACTTGGAAGAAAGTGCTTGAGATTTGTATCTTCTCCAAGCCATATAACTAAATGAATGGATATATATTAGATACATATAAATGTATTTATTAATTGATATCCCATAATAATATTACTTTTGTCTAATAGTAGATGAAGTTAGCAATGTATAGGCATAAAGAAAACTGTAGTCACCAATACACAAAATTTACTTCAGCTAAAAACTGTATAAATAGCTCTATCTTAAACCATATAGCTACTAACTATATCTTAATTGTGTACATGCATTCATTTGTTCATTCAGAAAATGTTTGATTTCTTCTTTTGTGTTAAGAATAAGACGTACCATCAGGAATGTATGTGATTTATAATTTGATTACTTCCCAGGCTCATTTTTTCCTGGTTTAAAATACTGTTAAAAAAAACCCACTGTTTTAAAAATACATTACACATAGGCTTTTGAGGTTCACACAGTTAAAACATTACAGACCCTTATCTTGTGTACTTCATCATGTACTTCTTGCTTCCTTCAAAGGGCTTCTCTGTTGCTTTAAGGTAGGAATAAAAAAGGGATGCTGTTTGGCATTTGTATGTGTGCAACCTGGATGCACACAGAAGCTGAAGCACACAAGGTCTCCTTTGACCAATGGAGACAATACTAAAGAAGAAAAAAATCCCTTTTTAATCTCCTACTGATAGTTTCTGAGATTCATGAAAATCCTGAAATGTCCCATGGAATTGAGTACTAGTCTTTCATAAGAGTGAACAAATTTAAATTTTTTTTTTCAACGTTTTTTTTTTATTTATTTTTGGGACAGAGTGAGACAGAGCATGAACGGGGGAGGGGCAGAGAGAGAGGGAGACACAGAATCGGAAACAGGCTCCAGGCTCCGAGCCATCAGCCCAGAGCCTGTCGCGGGGCTCGAACTCACGGACCGCAAGATCGTGACCTGGCTGAAGTCGGACGCTTAACCGACTGCGCCACCCAGGCGCCCCAAGAGTGAACAAATTTATATTAAAGCTTTATATTAATTTTTCCTCAACTTTCCAGATCGCCAGTATCAGTCACCTACTCTGTGAAATAATACTGCCAACAAACTATCCTCATTCAAGCCTTTATCTTTGCCTTCATGGTTACCTAGGTTAAAGCAATTGGTAACCTTCAGATAGAATTTTGAAGTTGGATCACTTGGCTGGAAGCAGGGAATGAGGTCTCTATTTCTTTGGTAATTTAGAAATATGATCACTATCCACTTGTGGCATCAAAATGATCATGACCCTCACCCAAAACGACTGAGATTAGTTGCAGGGAGAAAATGAAGTGTTTAGTTACAAGGAAGTTATGTCATTTAAAATGAAGGGACAAGGGTTACATAAAGAGTGTACACTTGTATGCTTTTTGTCAACTTCTCTGGAAGCCTTAAAACTGTAAAATAACAGGCTTAGGCTAGCCATCAAAATAACTCAAGGAACCTCCATACTGTTTTCCATGATGTCTGTACCAATTACAATCACCAGCAGCACACAGCTGTTCCCTTTACCTTCTCCAACACTTATCTTTTGTTATTTTAATAATGACCATCCTAACAGGTGCCAGGTAATATATCATTGTGGTTTAGATTTGCATTTCCCTGATGGTTAGTGATGCTGAGTAACTTTGCAGCTTTTCATATGTCTATTGTACAATATATCTCCTTTGAATAAATGTCTGTTTGGGTCCTTTGCCCATTTTTTAATTCAAATAATTTGTTTTTGTTTTTGCTTTTTGGTGTGTGTGTGCGTGTGTGTGTGTGTGTGTGTGTGTGTGTTTGCTATTTAAGTTGTAAGAGTTCTTTATGTATTTTGTGTATTAATTGGATATTAACCCCTTCTCAGATATATGGCTTGCAAATGTTTTCTGCCATTCTGAGGTTTGTTCACTCTGTTGATTGTTAATCCCACTTGTTTATTTTTCGTTTCATTGTGTGTGCTTTGGTGTCAAATTCAACAACAACAACAACAACAACAACAACAACTATTTTCAAGACCAATGTCAAGGAGCTTTTTCCTTATGTTTCCTCCTAGTAGTTTTATGGTTCAGGTCTAACAGTTAAGTCCTTAATTTATTGAAGTTGATTTTGGGGTATGACATAAGATATGGGCCTAATTTAATTCTTTTGCATGTAGATATCCAATTTTCCCAATACCACTTGTTGAAGAGAATACTTTTCCCCCATTTTGTATTCTCGGTATACTTGATGAAGAGCAGTTGACTCTATATGCACGGGTTCATTTCTGGACTCTCTATTCTGTTCCATTGGTCTATGTGTTTTATGCCAGTACCATACTGTTTTTATTACTATAACTTTGTAATATAATTTGAAATCAGGAAGTACAATACATCCAGCTTTGCTCTTCCTAATCAAGATTGCTTTATCTACTTGGGGTCTTTTGGGGTTCCACATAAATTTTAGGACTGTTTTTTTTTATATTTCTATAAAAATGTCACTGGGATTTTGATAGCCATTACACTGAATCCATAGATTGCTTTGGGAAGTATGGATACATTAACAATATTAATTCTTCCAATCCATGAGCACAAGTATCTTTTCACTTATATTTTATCAATTTCTTTCATTTATGTTTTAAAATTTTCATTGTATAGATCTTTTATATCCTTATTTAAATTTATTCCCAGGATTATTTTTTTAATGTTACTGTTAAAAAAAAAAAAATTTGACACCAGCTTAAAAAGCTCCATGATCAGACACAGCCAGTTTAGTCATACAGGCAAAGTTTAATTTATCTAATTTTACAAAACTAACTTGATCTGAGTCATTTCTTGCTTATGCCTCTGGAAATCATAAGTGAAACTTAAACTGTTCCCCAAAATTCATATGAGGTGACCATATGCCTTTTATTTATTTATTTTTCTTGCTTAACTGCTCTGCCTACAATTTCCATTACTAGGTGGCTAGAGTCAGCATCCCCTGTCTCATTCCAGATCTCAGAGGAAAAGCTTTCAACTTTTCACTGTAGAGTATGGTGTTAGCTATTTTAGATCTCAGCTTGTCATACATGGCCTTTATGTTGAGATACATTTCTTCTCAACCTAATTGGTTGCGGGTTTTTATTATGAACAGATGTTGAATTTTGTTAAATGCTTTTTTCTCCATCTATTGAAATGATCATATGATTTTTATTTATCCAATGGAAATTCAATCTGTACCTCAAAGTGAAATCTATTCTCCCATGTTCAGGGCAGCACTACTCACAATAACCAAAATATGGAAACATAAATGTCCACCTATGGATAAGTAGATAAGGAAAATGTGGTATATGTATTATACATGCAATGGAATATTATTAAGTCTTTAAAAAGAAGGAAATCCTGCTATTTGAAATAACATGGATGGACCTGGAGGGTATTATGCTAAGTGAAATAAGCTAAACATAGAAAAATAAATATTGTATGAGCTCACCTATATGTAGAATCTAAAACAGTCAGAGTCATAGAAGTAGAGAATAGAATAGTGACTTCCAGGTGATGGCCAAAAGTTCCGAAGTTTCAGTTATAAGATAAATAAGTTCTGGAGATATACTATACAGAAATATGCCTATAGATAATGATACTATATTGTATAGTTAAATTTTTCTAAGAGTGTAGATCTATTGTTAAGTGTTTTTACTACCACTAGTACGACTACTACTATAACTACTAGAGGCAGGAATAAACTTTAGAAGGTGATGGGTATGTCTTTGTCCTTGATGGTGGTGATGGTTTCACAGGTGTACACCTATCCTCCAAGTCAACAAACAGTATTCATTAAATGCATACAGTTTTTTTACATGTCATTTACAACTTGATAAAGTGGTTTAAAGATAAATTACTAAAATTTAGCTTAAATTTAAGTTAACTTAATTAATAAAGGAAGTAACTCAAGGTATGTCTAGAAAGCCAGAAAGCTTCTATGACAGCCTTTAAAAAGCCTCTATTCTCACACAGTCTTATGACAGACTGTGCTAAAAATGAGTGACTGCTTTCACATAAAGGTGGAAGAGCAACAGTAGAACCTGAAGATACAGCCTCAATGTATCATCTCCTGTGTCAAAATCAAGAACTTGATAGGACAAGGGTAGGAACTTGAAACTTGAGACGAGTTTTAAAAACCTTGCACCTCCAGATTCTTCTGAGATATATAAAACTTTTCTCTGTAACTGAATGAGTATGTGAAACAAAGACAGACATAGGATTCTTCTCTTCTTACTGCCAATGACTTACTTGTGTTTTAGGTCTGTCTCCTTACAATGATAACCTTTGCAAAGGATTTTAAATCTTGATTCTCAAGGGGGGAATGCTTTCACTAGGGATCATAGAAGTATTTCCACTTCATGCTTTATCTGCCTTGTGGTCACTTTTGTGTTTCTCATGCAGTGGGCCAATACAGAAAAAGTTCATACAGTGGGGGTTGAAGGGAAAGGTAAATTGACATAGGGTATCATGGGGAACTAAGATAGCAGCTATACAACTGAGGAAGGGAGAAATATGTCTGGAACCTGCAATACATACTGGAGCATCTCTTCAAGCTTCCACAATGTTAGTCAGCTATTGAAGGAAACATTAAGTAAGGACAAATTAATTAAAAACTCCTTATGGGTAAAAGTTAGGGTCATCCCATCCAGAAAGTAGCATGGACCAGCCATGTTTTGGCTGAGGAATAAAAGAAATAGAGTATGGTAAAGGAGATAAATGGAAATATCAGTTAAAATCTTGGTATCAGCTGAAGTGATGTGTTCTGTAGCTTATTCCATTAACTCACATGTATTATAGTTTTGTGATGGTTTGTATTTAATTTGAAAGGGTCTACATGATTTCGTGGCACAAATAGCATATATAGACATATATCTTATGTCATTTGCACCACTTAATATCCTCTAAGCCACATCTCTTATACCAGCAACTTCTGTGACCAATATTTCAGTGTAAGCTTTCAATAAGCTTTGCACAGTTGTATTTTAACTGCACCTTGCTTCTGGCACCATAACAAGAACATCTTGTTTTCTGCTGGCTTCCCTGTTTCTGCATCATGGGATGCCACAGGAGCCTATTTAAAATTCACACATAAGCATTCTCATAATACGAGTGCTATGATGACAAAGCCAAGAAATAAATACACCCTTCTTTTTTTCATCTCCATTGGGGACATTTCTGATAAGCATTTTCTAGGGATCCTCAGAATATACCTACAGGTTGAGCATTAGCCACCAACAGTGGTGGTAAGTTTGTTATCCTCGTTGGCATTCCTCATTCCCTTTATATTCCCTCTGTCTTTTCCACTTGCTCAAAGAACTCACTCTGTTTTTTCAAATTTTCATTTAAATTCTAGTTAGCTAACATATGATGTAATATTGGTTTCAGTAGAATTCAGTCATCTATCACTTACATATAACACCCAATGTTCATCGTAACAAGTGCCCTTCTTAATATCCATCACGTGTTTAACCCATCCACCTGCCTACCTCCCCTCTAGCAACCCTCAGTTTGTTCTTTATTTTTAAGATTATTGGCACACAAACTTTTTATTTAAGGTTTATTTTTAAGGAAATCTAGTCTAAAGGAATGAATAAAATAGATATGGCCTCTACCCACACTGCAGGTTTTCTCATTGAGGAGACATATATAAAGCTGATAATCACTTGAAAATGTAAACTATTAAAATAGTGATGAGGTTGTGAAGGAAAGAATAAAATCCTATGAGGATATTAATAAGATGGAGTTGGGGTGCCTGATTGGCTCAGTTGGTTGGGTGTCTGATTCTTGATTTCGGCTCAGGTCATGATCTCACAGTGGTATGTGAGAAGGAAACCCACATTGGGCTCTGAGCTGACAGTGTGGAGACTGCTTGGGATTCTCTCTCTGCCTCTAAATAACAAACAAACAAATAAACAAACATTTAAAAATAAATAAGATGGAGTTCCAGGAAAGCCTCTTTAATGAACTAATATATGAACAAAAAATTGAAGAATTATCAAGAGGTAGTCACGTAAGTAGGTGCAGCACAAGCTATTGAAAAACACAGGAGTAGTTGAAACAATGAGAGCAAGAGACAAGAGAGCAAGCAAAACAAGTGATGTGGCTGCAGAAGGGGGAAAGGGCCAGGTAATGGGGGGCCCTGTGGGCCATTTGTTGGGTATTAAATTTTGTTTTAAATATAATAGGGCAGATTTGAAAGGTTTTGAACAAAGGAGTGATAAAAATGTGTTTGAATGATTACAGCCAAAATTAGAAAAGAAGACAAAGGTAGAATCATAAAGAATAATGCTGGAGACAACAAAAAGAGAAACATATTTAGATGGAGTATCAAGGATTGCGTTCTATGAAATAAGTATCCAATAAGCAAAAAGAAGATCATTGAACTAAAAACACTCACTTTCAGGAAACATATATGAGTTTATAATTATCATACTAATTTATATAAATATTAATGATATTAATATGTACAAAATCAGGGTTCCACTACAGAAAGATAATTAAGTAGTAAAAATATATAACACATGTAAAGGAATTGGCTTGTACTGTGAGGGCTCACCAGGCAAGTCCAAAATCCACAGGTAGGCTGTCAGGAGGGCAGGCTAGACTTTGGGAAGGAGCTGACACGATAGTGCACAGGTATAATTTTATTCTTACTCTAGTAAACTTCAGTTCTGCTCTTAAAGCCCTTCAACTAATTGGATTAAGCCCACTGTGATTATCACAGATAATATTCTTGGGGTGCCTGGGTAGCTCAGTCAGCTGAGCAGCTGACTTTTCTCAAGTCATGATCCCAGGGTCATGTAATGGAGCTCTATGTCAGGCTGCACTCTAAGCATGGAGCTTTCTTAAGATTCTCTGTCTCTCCCTTTGGCCCTCACCCTTGTTCATGCACTCTCTCTCTCTCTCAAAAAACAAACAAAAAAAAAACCCAAAAAATTAGTATTCTTTACTTAAATTCCACCGATTTTAGAGGTGATTAACATGTATAAACTCCTTCACCACATGAAGGGAGAACAGTATTTGACTGAATAACTGGAGACCACAGCTGAGCCACATGAACACACAAAATGGACTGCATGCCTTGCAGTGGCTGCATCTCCCCTCTTCCTCTGGCTTCCCCACTTGGCTTCTCCCTGCATGGTCTCCATCTTCTATCTTGGGCTAGAGGTCACCTGCTAAGATTCTAGCTCCCTCTCCATGGCCCCAGCTTCTCGGTCTTAGTAGCAGCACCTCCATCTTTGTCTCTCAACTCTGCAAATCAATGGCTTCCTATCCTTACACTATCTGGAACATCTCACTGTTTCTTGCTTGTCTTCTCAGTTTCACCCAAGTCTGTTTAACCAATTCCCTGTATTAAATCCCCCCCCCCATTTTTCTCTACTTTTTGAAAAACTAGATTGATTTCTGCTTTACTGACTGGATCCTGATTAATACATAGGCTAATCCAAGTAAGTCATGAATTTTGTTTTTAATAAACCAGGTGATTTAGAATAACACATTATTGCACAATGTTCTCAAGGCAAAAAAAAAAAAAAAAAAAACACACATTGAGTGGAAGAAAAATGAGCATCTTAAAATAAAAGCAATCTTACTGTACTTTTACTTTGTAGCTTGCAGAATAAGAAATTACTGAATTACTCTATTCAACAACAACAACAAAATAACTGTGTTTTATGTTGAGGTTTTAAATAGAAGTTATAATAACTAAAATTTCCCAGAAGTCATTTCTGAATCCCTTAGGGGGTCTTTCAGCTAAAGTCTATTTCAGTGTTACCATTTATGAAGAAAAAGGGGAGGTTAAGTATATGAAAAATAAAATTTGTTCATGTTTTTCCATTAAGAGAGTTCTGAAATTAGTAAGTTGCTTTCATGAACTTTCCAGTGGCAAAACAATTGAATGTTCTTATTGTGATTTATTTTAGAAGTCAGTCGAAGATGGAAATTGGGGATAATTACATCCCTTTAACAATGGGGGGAAATCCTCAGAGACATTTAGAACAATGATAAAATTTTGCTTTTATTAGATGGAATGGTTTGTGAGGAGTTTTCTAATTAAAATTAAGCCTTATTTTGGTTTAAAAAACTCAATTAAAGAAAATCTCAGATAAGGCTGAAAAATTCTTTTTATTGACAATCTGTTCACTACTTTTCTAATATGGTGCCTATTTTCCACAGGCTTTTTCTCCTACCACTTTCATATTTCCAGAGTTCTAATATCATCAAAAATATATGAATTCTGAAATTCTAGGAACTTGGGGTGTGTTCTACATCACACACTCATCCCCAAAAGTAAATGTGATCTTTTTGGATGTGTTTTCATTTTCAAATCAGTCACTATGTATATAGTTGACTTCTAATGTGCTATATATTTTTTTGTTGTTATTGTTGTTGTTTCAGTTGCTTTTGTTTTTGTAACATTCCGATTGCCACTAATTAGTTACTGTTGTATTTTTTAAAAGACACTGAGTGCCAAAAAATATATATATACCTTTTGAACTTGCTACAAACTCTCCTGAGCATGTTTTTTTCCCTCTTTAAACTTATTCCAAACCACTATTTCCAATACTCTCAAATTATTTTTCTTCTTCTACCCAACACTTATCACTGCTACATAAATGGGACTTTGTAATATTAAATCTATCTGGGTGGTAAGATATAAAAGCTAGTCAGGGAGTTAGATTATCACTGCTCAAGTCTTGGATCTTTCTTGAGTAAATCATTAATGCTACCTCTTCTTTAAAATGAGGCTGTAATACAAGGTGAACAGTAAAGTCTTATCTTTGTGTTTCTATGATTCTATGCAACATTAATAGATACAAAAAAGAAAAGATTAATTGCAAACCCATAATTTTATTTAAAAAAAACACACATTTTCCTTGAGAAACTC